>NW_020676355.1:0-3282 GCF_002925995.2 Terrapene triunguis
TGTATGAACAGATTTGTGTTTTTCTATCTTGTCTGATTTAACAGACAAAGCAATTACAAGTACAGACAACTATGTGAACTTCTCTAGCAGTTGGCCACTTAGGCTGAATTTCAAAGCCAATTAATGGAGCTGGAAACCCAAATTGTGCACCTAACTCCCTTTGGCAGTTTGGAAAATTTATTCTTAATCTGTAGCCAGTGAAAACTTCTCTCGGTGCTGCCCCTGGGAGTTTTTGCACTGCTGCAAGTGGATTTTGTCTCATTGTTTCTCTGGCACAGTGATACAGGGCCGTGTCTTCAGGTTGCTCATCTGATAATACAGCCGGTGGTTGGGATTGGCCATTTGCCGAGTCTGCGCAGTATATTTCACTTGAATAATACTTAATGTCAGGTAACCACTGCAGCCCCTTCCCCGGAGCCTGAGGTACCAATTTCATCCAGTAGCGGATGAACCTGAACCCAGATGCTTTGCAGGAGAGTTATAATGTCTCTCCTGGGGTTTTCTTCAAGTCCTTCACCAGCTCTGCAGGACACTGGACACCTGCAAACACAAAACATGCAAGTAATGTACCCAATACATACCCAAAATAAATCTATTTGGCCTGAGGTTGGGTTTGTGAGGACCAGGATGTGAGCTAGAAGGCCATGAAGGGTGGAAGGCTCGTTTAAGTGGCACATGTGCTCCTAGAGAGAGAAGCCTAGAGGCCCTTTACACTCACAAGGCCAGTGAAGCCCAGGGAGGTGGGGAAGGACTTTTGGTTCAGAGCTACCTCCTGGAATAGGACTGAACAGCTGTGGGACTTGGGCTGAGACCCAGGAGGGCCAGTGGGAGAACCTGGAGAAGACACTGGCTGGGACTAGCCCTTGTGGCTGAGAAATGGCCACCAGAGGGATGGGAGAGAAGTCCCCTGTAACTCCCCATCTGGGCAGGTGGGGCTGCCCTAGAGGTAAGGATGCATGTGTAGAGGAGACCTAGGGGCTTGATAGGGGGATCTGCAAAAGAAAATGCACTGAGTGAGGCACTGTCTGACCTACCCACTAGGAGATGCTGAGGAGGGCTTGGGTCCTAAGTCCCACCTGTTAAAAGGAGTTAGGTGCCTAACTCCAGTTGGAATTCACAGCCCTGGAGTTAGGTGCCTCAGCTGTTACTTAACTCTCCCTTCTCCACAACCCCTTGTGCCAGAGAAGGATTTGTTGGTGCTTCTCTTAGCTTTAGCCTAGTGGTTAGAGCACTTGCCTAGGACATGGTAAAACCAGTTAAATTCCCTCACCTACCCCACCTGATTTGGGACCGGGATTTGAGCCCACATCTACCAGTGTCAGGGGAGGGTGACATTGGGGTGCAGACACCCTCATTCTCTTTCAGGCCTCATGAGGATTAAATGAGTCACAGTGGAACAGCTTCAACAGGAGAGATTGAAAGGCCCCTCCTCAAAATACCCCATACCTGGTGCTTAGGCCATTCACCCAGGACAGTTTTGCTGCAGTGACAGATGACTCTGTCACAGGAGCCTAATTCATATCTTGAGAAGTGACTTCGGAGCCAGAAAACAGTTATTTAGCATGAGGTTTAAGTGAGTGAGGAACCTAAGAAATTTGGGGGAAATTACCCACAATCTGTTTACATGGGCAAATGCTTTCTGGGGTGACTAAAGGCTCCAGTGTTTGCCGGAGACCGGGGTTCTCTCACGGAGGGTTTTTGAATGGCTGGAGATGTGTTTTGTGTCACTGTGTCCCTAGCACAGTAATACGTGGCCGTGTCATCGGCTCTCAGGCTGCCCAGCTGTAGATAGGCCGTGCTTATGGAGGTGTCCCTGGTCATGGTGAATCGCCCCTGGAAGGCCTGGGCATAGCTAGTGCCACCGCTACTGGGGGTGATATATCCTATCCACTCCAGTGCTTTCCCTGGAGCCTGCCGTACCCAGTGCATGTTATAGCTGGTAAAGGTGTAGCCGGAGGTTTTACATGTCACCTTCACAGACTCTCCAGGCTTCTTGATTTCTGCTCCAGACTGAGTCAGCTGGATCTGGGAGCTGACACCTGACAATAAACAACCATAAAAACACAGTTAATGCCATTCTTTTCCTCCTCTTCTCAGGTTTATCCAAGTCTTTCCTTTGCCCTCCTCACGGCAGTATCTGAACTGTTCGTATGTAACAATGAATTTATCCACACCGCACTGCTGGGAAGAGGGGAAGTACAGTTATCCCCAGTTTTCAGATGGGAAACTGAGGCACAAACTCAGCCTGAGATTTTTCAAGCTGTCCAAGGGATTTTGACAGCTAGTTCCCATTAAAAATAATGAAAATTGGGTATCAAAATCCTCTTGATGGCTTTAAAATTCCACCGTTGGGATTTGTTTAAAGCTCTAGGATTTTGAATCCAGAATTCCTTAATCCCTCTGCTACATCTTAGCCTTAAAACCATTTTCCCTATCCTAGCCCAGACGTCCTAACCAGACACCTGTAGGTTCATCCACTCACCTGAGAAAGCTGCCAAAAAGAAAAAGACCCCCAGACAGATCATTTTCATTCTCCGCAACAACCTGGTGGGCTGGAAAGCAGTAACCCTTCCTCTGCTGGCAGCTCTTCAGTGCGGGTCGCCTGCTCTCCTTTATCACTCAGTTTCCCTACTTCATTTGCATGTGGGTGTTGCTAAATCATTTGACTAAACCTCAGCTTTACAAATAAATGACCTCGGAGCTTAGAGGGACACAGTCATGGAGGATGCAGGAGCATATGAATGAAATTTAGGCGCCAATCTAGGAAAACACTAAATCACATTGACTCAATGGTACTTAAATACAGGGAAGTACCCAAAGGCAAGGGCAGCTCGTGAAGCCCTCTGCCCCTCCCTCCCCCAGGGGCCGCAGGGACATGGTGCCAGCTGCTTCTGGGAGCGGCGCGGGGCCAGAGGAGGCATGGCACCTGCCTTACCCCCACTGCCACCCCGGAGTCACTCCAGGTAAGCGGCACTGGGCCAGAGCCCTCACCCCTCCTGCACCCCAACCCCCTGCTCTGAGCCCCCTCATACACCCCGTGCCTCTTCTCTGCCCCAATCCCTTGCCCTGAGCCCCTTCCTGCACACTGCACACTGCACCCCCTCCCACACCCCACACTCCCTCCTGCACCCCAACCCCCTGCCCCGACCCTGCATGCAATTTCCCCACCCAGATGTGTTTTTGTTTAATTCACACCTTTGGAAACTAAAGCTTGAAATAGAACACTTGGACTAAAGGAGTGCACTCAGAGCCTGGCACGTCAACCTAGAAGGGTTAACAGCA
>NW_020676356.1:0-1066 GCF_002925995.2 Terrapene triunguis
GGAGGGAAGAGTTTGTATAGGCAGAGCTCTGAACCAGCAAAAGAAACGCTGATATCTATGCCAAAATCACACAGGGCATGGTGGATAAAGGCTACACCAGGGACACACAGCAATGCTGCGTGAAAGTAAAGGAGCTTAGACGAGCATACCCCAGGATGAGGCTGGCGAACAGCTACTCTGGTTCTGAGCCACAGACATGGGAGACTGATGACATGCACCCATAACCACCCTCCTGGGGCACTGGGACCCAAGCCCGGAATTCCAGTCTGCTGCAGGGACTGTAGGATAGCTACCCACAGTGCATCCCTCCTGAGTTGATCCAACCCCTGGCAGTGAGGATGTGCTCCGTCGACCACAGCCACCTAGTGGGGAGTTGCAAAATCGGATTTGTTAAATCGGATGCTCAAAGTCAAATTAAATAAATTGACCTAATTTTGTAGTGTAGACATGCCCTCATCAGCCACACAAAGAAACTGAGTTTGTTCTAGGAAATAATGAATGTGTCTTATAAGGAGTGCAATATGCAAATAGGCGTGAGAGTTTCCTGTTTAAATCTGACTCCCTCACTTGCACGGCTGCACCCGGACAGACAATCCGCAGCCTCTGTCTCTGGGCAGTCACCAGACAACCCCCCTGAGAACTCTCCACTCCACACACGGGGACAATGAGGCTTTGGTTGTATCTCGTTCTCATTGCAGCAGCGTTTGAAGGTATTTTCTCCCTCTCCATGTGTTGTAGAGTCAGGAGATTGTTATTCTGCTGCCCTAGATACTCATGTTCCCCATAATTCATCTTTATTCTCAGGTGCCTGGTCGCAGGTCCAGCTGGTGGAGTCCGGAGGGGATGTGAAAAAGCCCGGAGACTCTCTCCGCCTCTCCTGCAAAGCCTCCGGGTTCACCTTCACCAGCTACTACATGGGCTGGGTCCGTCAGGCTCCCGGGAAAGGACTGGAGTGGCTCGCCTTGATTCACGGCTCTACCATATACTACAGTGACTCGGTAAAAGGGCGATTCACCGTGTCCAGAGATGACCCCAACAGCCTGTTGTACCTGCAAATGACCGGCCT
>NW_020676357.1:0-1825 GCF_002925995.2 Terrapene triunguis
AGACTTATCCCACCACGTCTCTCTGATGCCGATTAAGTCATAATGAAGCAGATGGGCTTTCTCGGGGTGGGGGGGCACTCGGGGCTGCTGGGCTGGGAGGGGCTGTAGCAGGCGCCGGATAATTTGTTTTTCTAGCTCAATAGAGGAAGCAGCCGTGTCGCTTCCTGCCTCGGACCCCCCAGCTCGCGCCGCGATTCGCTGCTGGGGCAGGTGGCATGTGGCGGCTTCCTGTTATGAAATCCCAGTCGCTGGTACAGCCCTGGCACCGCACAGGGGCCTGGCACTCAGGGAGCTCAGGTCAGACACCAAGGGGGGTCAATTCCCAGCTGGATGGGGAGGAGAGAGCTAGTGAAAATGCTCCTGGGGGGGAGCTGTGGCTGTGACCCACAGGGTCTGCACTGCCCCCTAACCCTCCTTGGGGCCATCTCAGCAATGCAGCCTGGATCCCCATGGCAGAGCAGTTCAATGGGCCCATCTGCCAGCTACCGTAGAGGCAGGCAAATCCCCATAGGGATGGAGGAATCCACTCCCAAGGCCGAGCCCTCCTGCCCCCAAAGGCTGGAGAGCTGTACAAAGAGCGGCCTCACCCCAGAGGTGGCTGCATCTTGGTACAAGTGCTAACACTAGGACACCACACCACGGGGTGGGTGCTCCCTGCCAATCCTGCGGGTGTTCAGAGGCCTCCGTTCCAGCCCCAGACAACCCCTCCCAGCCTGTTTGAATCCTGCCTAACCCTTGGCTTCACTGAGACCTAGTGGCTGGCAGCTCCGCCGGCCAATGCTGCCGGGTGATGGAGAATCCCCTGGGTTCTGTTCAGCATTTGCTGCCTTGTGGTTCCCTTCCCTGCTTCTTGCGTCGCATCTCAGGAGGAAGAGTAGTGCCCAGCCCCCTGATGAACCCCAGCCACTAGTGGGGGTCCGCCTGGCACCTGCCTCCTCTCCAGGACAGCCCTGAGCTAGCAGCATCCCAAGCCCTCCTAGCACTCGGAGCACTGAGCCTTCACCCTGCAGGCGTGGGGGAGGGATCTCCAGTATCTGGCTCTTGGGGGAGAGTTGCTGGGAGCTGAGACAGGAGGTTTCTCTTCTTCACTTGGCTCAATGCACCTAAAACATCTCATTGGGCCCCCTGGCATGGACCCCCGTACGACCCCCATGTCCTCCAGCAATGACCCCTGCCCCCCAGTGCCCCCGCAATGACTCCTGCATGTCCCCCCAGGCCCCTCCCCCTGACCTCCGCTCTCCTCGGGCTCCTTGACCATGATGTGGGCGTCCAGGTGCTGCAGCCGGCAGTGCAGCTGGTGCAGTTTGCGGTCGGAGCCGCGCAGCAGGCTCTCCACGCTGGCCAGGTTGCGGCGGTCGGTGGTGGCCCGGCGCAGGTTCTCCGCCCCCTCCTTGATCTTCAGCTCCTTGCGGATCTCGCGCCGGATCCGCTCCTTCTCCTCGTCCAGACGCAGCTGCACGCTGCCGGCTGCCAGGTCGGGGCTGGGATCGAGCGCCAGCTGCTCCAGGACCGACCAGCTCTGCTCGCCCTGCGGGGGAGAGCGCGGGTGAGGGGCCTGAAGCGCCTGGCCCTGCCCCCCCCCCCTGGCCGCCCCCCGCTGCCCCCCTCCCGCCCCCCCCCCCCCCCACCGCCCCCTGATAGTCCCCTCCCTGCTGCCCCCCGAAACTCCCCTCTAGGCTGCCCACGTCCACGGCTGTCCCCCAACAGCCCCCCTCCTGCCTCCCACCTCCTCGGCTGCCCCGACAGCCCCCTCCCTGCCGCCCGTCGCCACAGCTGCCCCCCGATAGCCCCCTCCCTGCCGCCCGCCGCCACAGCTGCCCCCTGA
>NW_020676358.1:0-1263 GCF_002925995.2 Terrapene triunguis
GGGGGGGGGGCGGCGGGAGGCTTTTTTGCCTGGGGCGGCAAAAAAGCCAGAGCCGGCCCTGTTTCCAGCTATCGAAGTCAGGCTGATCGGGTTCTCTGTTCCCCTTTTAAAAGCCAGGTTCTATGTTTGCCCTTCTCCCTCCTCTGGGACCTCATCGGCCCTCCAGGAGTTCTCAGAGATAATTGCTAATGGTGGTGCGATTGCTGCCGTTAGTTCCTGAAATAGGACGAACTGCACTGGGCCCTGCCGACTTGAACACACCTAACATCGAAATATTCTTTAACCTGGTCATTCCCTAGATTGGCTTGTGTTCCTTCCCCCGGGTTGTTAATATTAATTGTGCTGAGTATCTGCTCTCCATTAACCTTTCTAATGAAGACTGAAGCAAAACAAGCATTAAACGCCTCAGCTTTCGTGATGCCATTGGTTGTTTGCTCTCCTTCCCCGCTAAACAGAGGACCTGCGCTTTCCTTCGTCCGTCTCTTGCTCCTAATGGATTTAAAGGATCTCTTCTTACTGCTGTTGATGTCCCTTGCTGGGTGTAACTCATTTTGCGCCTTAGCCTCTCTGATATCATCCCTACAACCTTGTGCTGTGCTTTTGTTCACCTCCTGAGCAATCTGTCCCTGTTCCCATTTCTTGTAGGTTTCCTTGTTGATTCTCAAGTCGTTAGAGAGTCCCTGAAGGAGCCATCTTGGCCTCTCCCTAGTCTTCCTCTCTTGCCTTCGCCTTGGGATGGTTTGCAATTGTGCCTTTAACGCCGGCTCTTTGACAAACTGCTCGACTCCTTCATCCTGGAGGTTTTCTCCTGATTGCCCTTATTCTGCTGCTCTCTTTCCTCAGAGTCCTGAAATCTGTCATTTCCCGATCGCTTCCACCCAAATCGCCTTCAGATGCAAAACCAATTTGGTCAGAATCCCGGGCTGCCCACCCTCCACTCCCCTGTCACTTCCTGCGCTTCGTGGAACAAACAGCTGGCCCCAGCACATCCCAACAGTTGACTGGAAATTCTGTGCTTTGCCGTGTGCCGGAGGGGACGTCCCCATTCCGACCAGAGCGTGTGTTTGGATAGTTCTGTTATTCCTTCTAGAAATGCCTCCTCCCCCTGGTTGGGTGGTTTAGAGGAGACCCCCCACCAGGACAGCGCCCCCTCCCAACTTTATCTTTACCTAGAAACTCTCAACTCTCAACTATGTATTCTTGTGTAATGCACCAGCTTCCTTTCCCCCCCCACGCCTGGCCTTCCTGAACAAGCTGTACCCC
>NW_020676359.1:0-6351 GCF_002925995.2 Terrapene triunguis
AGTTTGGGAACCACTGGCTTATTGCATTACAGACATCCCAAGAATCAGAGAGAGGCAGCCTCTTATCTGACTCCCCCAGGCTGCATCTTGGTGGTGATGCTTGCATGAGAGGTCAGGTGCATAGAGGCTGCAGCTATCAGGCCCTGCTACAAAAAGATTGGTGATGTACCTTCTGTCTATCATCCAAAAATATTCTGGTGTCAGAAAGCCACATTAGGGCTGGTCTACACTGGGGCAGGGAGGTCGATGTAAGATACGCAACTTCAGCTACGAGAATAGCGTAGCTGAAGTCGACGTACCTTATTTCAACTTACCTCCCGTCCTCACGGCGCGGGATCGACGGCTGGGGCTCCCCCATCGACTCCGCTACCGCCGCTCGCCCTGGTGGAGTTCCGGAGTCAATGGGAGCGCGTTCGGGGATCGATATATCGCGTCGAGATGAGATGCGATATATCGATCCCCGATAGATCGATCGCTACCTGCCGATCCGGCGGGTAGTCTGGACATACCCTTAGTCTCACAGCGTTTCACACAGAACATTACCACAGAGACAAATTCCCTCCTAGAATGCAAAATACATCAGTGGATTGAAAAAGAAATGCGAGAAAATTCATAATAAGATATCCAGCAAATTAATTTACAATCACGTGAGTTGAGATTCAAAGGTGCCCTAATTTGCACAAAATCCCACTCTCTTCCTGCTCAGACAGACAGAAGAGAGTTTGAAGACAGAACTAATATAAATGACTCCAGTGGGAGCAGCGATCAGGCGAACCTGTGGACGCTGCAGGTAAACAAACCGGCCTGGCCTGCCAGGGTGCTTACCCTAGTGGGCCGCGAGCCAAAGGTTGCCAATCCCTGAACTGAAACATGAGAGGAAACATGAGCTACCTTACCCAGCAGGGGTGAATTGTTCCCTCCATTGTAGGCGGAAATGGGCCAGCAATACTTAAGACACATAGCTTTGGGAGTTCCCAGGCTAAATAAGACACAAGAGGGTGGGATCTAGTACAACTGGTACCCTTTGGAGAGAAAAGTGTGCTTCCAGGAAACAGTGTACTGTATGTGACACGCCATCAGCCTGTCTAGACCCATAAACTCATCTATGTGCATAAATAAAAGTCTGTAGATATTATTCAGGTGATTAAAAATCCAATCCCTCACTCCCTCACAAAAAAGCCCACTTTTATTTATAGAAGCATTTTTTTAAGAAAGGATCAAATGCATTGTTTTAATATGTAATTTTGTATAAACTATTGAAGGTGACATACTAAGGCCTCTAACTCAACTGAAACAGAAGTGTTAGAAGCAAAGAAAGTTTCAGGAGCAGAAGAGCCTCCTTCACACATGATGACATGCTGAGTGAAAAGGAGAGCTGGTCTATTTCCAGCAAACAATTTGACTATTCTAAGCTAGTGTGGGGTCCAGTGGATAGAGCCTTAGACAGGGACTCAGGAGACCTGAATTCCATTATGCCAGTGCCCTGCTGTGTGACCATGGGCATGTCACTTCAGACCTCTTTTTCTCCTACTGCCATTTGTCTGTCTTTTTAGATTATAAGCTCTTCACAGTAGGGACTGCCTCTTACTATGTATATGTACAGTGCTTAGCACAATGTTGCCCCAATGTCATTTGGGGCCTCAAGAGAGTACTGTAAAACAAATGATAGCTTATTTGTTCATTAATTATCTACAAACACTTCCTTTTTTACAAATCTGTGTAAAAGAATTACTTGCACAAACTACAACTTTGCTTCATATATTTACAATTAATATATTTGCTTCATGAGTCTGGTCACTAAATTCACATACTATTGTCTATGTTATTTGGCTTTTTGACTCCCAAACCTACAGAGTGGACACAATCAGATCAAGTACTCGTATGAACATACATGCATTGCTATTTGCATGCAAATAAGTATTAATTCAAACATTTGCAATGCTTTTCCTTTTTGCAAACATTATTGCAAATATCATCAAGTGGATGTTTGCAAAAACTTTCTGGAAATATTTATCGAATTCTAGCAAGAATTTCATCTGAAGCATACAGTGAGACAGGTTCTTTACCACTAAAACTCTTTACCTGGAGGTTAACTGGATAAGAGCTTTAGAAACTGTAAATGGAAAGATTTGGGCATCAAAATCAATTGACAGCACCTGTTAATTTTATATCTGCACTTGACATTACTGTGGTGTTGTTCAGATTAAAGAAAATGCTAGTAAGAAGAGACAGCAAGGTGCATTAAAATCTGGAAGGTGAAAGGCCTTGAAACTATTTATTATGTAAGCCTTGATGTGCTCAGTACTATACAGGATAAAATAGAGAATTTAACATTAACAATAAGAGATGAAGCCATAAGGCAAGTATTTAGTTGTTAAAATTATTCTCCTTAGAAAACAAGGAAGAAAAAGCAGCAATAGATGGAAAATAATATGTTCTTAATACGTATGATTGTCAAGCCCAGGGTTGACCACCAGTATAAGGGAAAATGATTGCTTTGAAATACATCTAAGGACCACAGCCAAAATATGAAGGGGCTTTTGGCACTAGATCAAGAGCTTGCCTTGGGAACTGGAAGTCCTTTTCATACCTTTTAACATTACCTTTATGCCCAGCTGTGTGTAAACCTGAAATATGGAGCACTCCAGATTCAACTATGCGCCTGAACATACCATTATTTAAGTAGAAAGTGTTATGGTGTAGCAACTCAGTGAGAGAGGTACACAGTTAGGGCAAAGTTCACCAAGATTAACTCTGTTGTTAATCTCAACAGCCCACCCACCTGTTACAGACAAGCTGGCAAACACTGTTCCAAGAGAAGAATTAAAGTTAGATGAAGAACATGTGGAATACAGAAAAATATATAATAAGGAGCAAATTAGCCGCAGAGTACTTGAAATAAGATTTGTCATCTATGTATTCCCAGTACCAGGATGTAGTATGGAAGAGGACCATGAGGCCAGATTCTCAAAGGTATTTAGGTTCCTAAAGATCTTCATCCCAAGGTACTTAGGCACTTCTGAAAATCCCACTAGGCACCTATCTGCATCTTTAGGTGCCTAAATACCTTACAAATATGGCTCTTAGACCTTACCAACACTAACATTGGGGAAATCTCCCACTATTGACACATCGTAATTGAGATGGACTATGAAATACATAACCATCACCGAGGAAGGCCCAAGAACAAATGTATCAGGGGAAAAGGTAAATGACATATTAAAGATTACGAAGATGCTAGAGTAGCAATACATGTTACTGTTTAAATGCAGTAAGTGCACTACAGGTGAGTTATAAATAATGGAGAATTATAAGAAGAGTGTGCTGTTGGGACCCTGTACCTAGCTACTTAGCTCTGAACATGAGTAATTAATGACAAAATGGCAATCCCTTCTTCTGCATTTTACTGAACAAAGCTTTATTTAATTATCTATTAATAATTTCCTTCTGCTAGAACTAGAAGCTGAACCACCTCTTTACATATTGCTCAAATAGTCCTAAAACAGATAATATTTAATTTAATTAAATATGTCAAACAGATTGGGAAAAAAGTTAACAATTAGTGCCCCAGAAATAAATTACAGGAGATGTTAAAATCTTTTTACACTGCTAATTTTCTAATAAAGTGTCTGGAAACTTACACAAAACAAATAGATGACCTAGAGCTTGATCGAAGCTCAATTAAATCAGTGAAGACTCCCATTGACTTCAGTGGCTTTAAAACAGGCCCTTAGTGTAACACAGGCATTGAAATTCTCTTTTTTTAATCACTGGTCCAGCAGTGCTTGGAAAAGTTTCCTACTCCTAAAAACGTTTGTATTCAATAAAGTATTTCTAGCTCTGATAGCTCATATCAGATGCTTCTAGCTTGGCTAATCTAGGACCTTGTAAACCAATTATTCCCAAATTCATAGACTCATAGGACTGGAAGGGAGCTCAAGAAGTCTTCTAGTCCAGTCCCCTGAACTCATGGCAGGACTAAGTATTATCGAGACCATTACTGACAGGTGTTTGCCTAACCTGCTTTTACAAATCTCCAATGATGGAGATTCTACAACCTCCCTAAGCAATTTATTCCAGTGCTCAACTACTCTGACAGTTACAAAGTTTTTCCTAATGTCCAACCTAAATCACCCTTGCCGCAATTTAAGCCCATTGCTTCTTGTCCTATTCTAAGAGGTTAAGGAGAATAATTTTTCTCCCTCCTCCTTGTAACAACCTTTTATGTATTTGAAAACTGTTATGTCCCCTCTCAGTCTTCTCTTCTCCAGACTAAACAACCCCATTTTTTTTCAATCTTCCCTCCTAGGTCATGTTTTCTAGACCTTTAATAATTTTTCTTGCTTCTCTCTGGACTTTCTCCAATTTGTCCACACCTTTCCTGAAATGTGGCACCCAGAACTAGACACAATACTCCAACTGAGGCCTAATCAGCGTGGAGTAAAACGGAAGAATTACTTCTCATGTCTTGCTTATAACACTCCTACTAAAATACATCCCAGAATGATGTTTGCTTTTTTTGCAAGTGTTACACTGTTGATTGTTCAGCTCTGCCTGTGGACACTAGTGTAGACTCGTCTTAGAAGGGCTCAGGTGTGTTCACCATCTTGTCATCTACCCAGGCTCTGGATTTTTCAAACCCATAATTTCCAATCCACTCTGATCAGGGTTAAACACAGTGATAAAAATGCTAAAGTCTTGTCCATACTACAGCTACTACTGATGGAGTTACAACTGCTGGGAATTACTGGTCTGAAAAAGAACCTAGAGTAAACATTTTATAGTGTGAGTGTTGCTTAAACTTATATTTTGATGTGTTATTAATGTTAACTGTGTAAAGTGCGAACAAAGAAATTTGGGGGGGAGTAAATACCAAGGGGGCAGGCAGCATGGGGGGTGGCAAGTTTTGGAGTGAATGCAAAGGGGCGGCTGGCAGCAATGGGAGTGGTGAGGTTTGGGGAGTGAATGCAAAGGGCACAAGCAGCATCAGCATTGAGGACTGGTTTGGGGTGAATGCAACGGTGGCAGGCAGGTAGTACTGGGGGTGAGGCAGTTTGGGAGTGAATGCGAAAGGGGCAGGAAGATTTAGGAAGAATGCAAAGGGGGCAGACAGCACTGGCGGTGGGGGGTGAATTCAAAGGGGGTGGGGAAGTTTCGGGGAGTGAATGCAAAGGGGGCAGGCAGCACTAAGGGTGGGGCAGTTTGGGGGTGAATTAGGGTGATCAGACAGCAAATGTGAAAAATCGGGATGAGGGTGGGGGGTAATAGGAGCCTATCAAAGAAAAAGACCCAAAAATCAGGACTGTCCCTATAAAATTGGGACATCTGGTCACGCTAGGGTGAATGCAAAGGGGGCACGGAGATTTGGGATTAATGAAAAGGGGGCAGGCAGCACTAGGAAGGTGGGGAAGTTTGGGGGTGAATGCAAAGGCAGAAGGGATGATGGAGGGGGTGAATGCAAAAGGGAAAGGCATAAGAACATAAGAATGGCCATACTCGGTCACCAGTATCCTGTCTTCGGACAGTCACCAATGCCAGGTGCTTCAGAAGGAATGAACAGAATAGGCAATTATCAAATGATCCATTCCCTGTTGTTCAGTCCAAACTTCTGGCAATCTAAAGCTAGGGGCACCCAGACCATGGGGTTGCATCCCCGAATATCGTAGCTTATAACCGTTGATGGACCTATACTCCATGAATTTATCTAATTCTTTTTTTAACCAAGTTATAGTTTTGGCCTTCTCAACATCCCCTGGCAATGAGTTCCACAGCTTGACTGTGCATTGTGTGAAGAAGTACTTCCTTTTGTTTGTTTTAAACCTTCTGCCTATTAATTTCATTGGCTGACCCCTGGTTCTTGTGTTATGTGAAGGAGTAACACTTCATTATTCACGTTCTTCCCCCCATTCATGATATTATAGCCCTTTATACCCCCCCACCCATCTCTTTTCTAAGCTGAAAAGTCCTAGTCTTTTTAATCTTGATTCATGGTAGCTGTTCCATACCCTTAATCATTTTTGTTGCCCTTCTCTGTACCTTTTCCAATTTTAATATATCTTTTTTGAGATGGGACAACCAAAACTGAACACAGTATTCAATCTGAGGGCAAGCCATGGATTTATAAAGTGGCACTGTGATATTTACTGTCTTATTATCTTAGGGTTACCATATGTCCGGATTTTCCCGGACATGTCCGGCTTTTTGGTCCTCAAATCCCCGTCCGGGGGGAATTGCCAAAAAGCCAAACATGTCCGGGAAAATGCTTTGCCAGCATCCCTGTCCCCTGCTTACCTTAGAGCGGCTCCGGCGGCGGCTGCTCCCCCCAGACACCTCAGCTCTGTGTAGCTGAAG
>NW_020676360.1:0-1441 GCF_002925995.2 Terrapene triunguis
ATCGGGCGCAGCAACAGGGTCTGGTGTAGAGTCTGTGGTGCAAATTTGGGGACATTTGGCCCAGGGGATCTCAAGATGCAGCCTCCCCCCCCCCCAAAAAAAATAGCTGCTTCAATCCCTTTCAGTTCCTCACCACTTCGTCGGCGCAGAGCTCGGGGGGATCAAAGGCTCTGACCTGCCTGAACTGACGCTCTGGTAGAGACGAGGCTGGGCCAGTTCCCAGGGACCGGCAGCTCCCGCTGGCCCGCAGCCCAGACTCACCTGCCGCTCCAGGGTCCCCGTCCCCACCCGCGCCAGGCTCCGCGCGGGCTCCAGACACTCGTTCTGCGGGGACCACTGGGCAAAGTGGCCCCAGTGCAGGCTGGGGTCCCACCGCTGCTCCTGGGCCCCTGCCAGCTGCACGGCCCCCACCCACGGGCGCCGCGCTGCGTCGAAGCGAATGAAGTCCTGTGACGATGCGGTTCTGGTGGCACCCAACTGAGAGTGCCAACTCAGGACAAATTGCTCAAACAGGACAGTTACAGCCCAAGGCTGGGGTTTTTCCACCTCTAAGGCAAACCAAACCAGCCAGACTAGGAGGACTTCGGTCTCACCCCACTGGCTAACCGCAAGTCACACAAGCAATTCCCTTAGACACTCCAGTTTCCCAGTATCACCACCAGTACCACTCGTTATGGGGACAAATGGTTATGAAAACCAATACCCCAGTAAAAGAAAAAAGGTTCTCCTGATCCCAAAGGACCAAGCCCCAGACCCAGGTCAATATACAAATCAGATCTTACCCACAAATCACGCTGTTGCCAATCCTTTAGAACCTAAAATCTAAAGGTTTATTCATAAAAGGAAAAAGATAGAGATGAGAGTTAGAATTGGTTAAATGGAATCAATTACATACAGTAATGGCAGAGTTCTTGGTTCAGGCTTGCAGCAGCGATAGAATAAACTGCAGGTTCAAATCAAGTCTCTGGAATACATCCCCAGCTGGGATGGGTCCTCAGTCCTTTGTTCAGAGCTTCAGTTGTAGCAAAGTCCCTCCAGAGGTATGAAGCAGGATTGAAGACAAAATGGAGATGAGGCATCAGCCTTATATAGTCTTTTCCAGGTGTAAGAACACCTCTTTGTTCTTACTGTGGAAAATTACAGCAAAATGGAGCCTGGAGTCACATGGGCCAGTCCCTGCATACTTTGCTGAGTCTGAAGGCATATTTGCCTTCTCTCAATGGGTCCATTGTATAGCTGATGGTCCTTAATGGGCCATCAAGCAGGCTAGGCAGAGCTAATCCCAGCTTGTCTGGGATGTCACCCAGAAGCATAGCATAAGTTTGCCATACAGACAGTATAGAGCCAATATTCATAACTTCAACTACAAAACTGATACCCACATATAGACAGCATAATCATAACCAGTAAACCATAACCTTGTCTTAGACACCCCATTTGA
>NW_020676361.1:0-3756 GCF_002925995.2 Terrapene triunguis
CATAGGGATCTGTGGGGGAGGCGCTGGCATAAGGGCAGGCCATTGGGAAGGGGGGCGGTGTGGAAGGGGCACACTGGCAGCGCAGGGCTGGACGGGCCAGTGTGCGTCTAGCAGTTGTGGGTTTGTAAACAGTGCCCTTGTGCTGGGCTGAGGGGGGCCAGTCCCACTGCGCTGCATCTCATTGCCCCCAACCAGCCCCTCACGCTGCAGACCGACCCCCATCACATGCCCTATTTCCCCAATGGGGTCCCACAAATATGTCTGGCGCCGGGCCCACAAGAAGTTACTCCAGCCCTGTTCAAACCGTTCCTACATGCTCCTGTTTGGCTTTCTTCCTCTGTCTCTGAGTCTCCCCCAGTTTCTTGTCTGCCACTCCCCCCGCAGCTAGATTAATTCTATGCCTAACAGTCACACACACACACCTGGTCAGAATAATACCCAGGTGGCACCTTCTGCCCACACAGTGCTAGTTTCTAGGCAGTTTCCATCCTGCCTTGTTGTAGGTGGGGCCCCCTAATGGGTCTCTTACAATTATCTTCACACATCAATTTCCATGAGGTTTCAACTCAACCGGTAACCAAGATTGATTGCACCCACGAGCCTCAGTCATGGATTGGGCCCCCGCAGTGCTAGGCGCTGTACAAACACAGAACAAAAAGACAGTCCCTGCCCCAAAGAGCTTAAGTTAAGTTTGTTTGGTTTTTGCCAAGCCCCCATTGGAAGAAAATAACACAATTCCTTGCCAACTTACCTACAAGGTGGGTGATAAGCTGCTTCCTCATTATGCCACTGCCTTCTCTTACCAGGCAAGGAAACTGCCCCTACTTTCTCCCGTTGTGATCTTTCTCAGAGGAAGTTTGCTGAGTGACACAGTTTTTACCAGGGCTTCTTTTCAGAGGGCTTTAGCTCAGCGCTCCTGTTCTTGTGACAGTTCTGCTTCCTCTGCTCAGGACGGTCTCTGGGCATCTATTACGTGTTTATTACCAGAATACCCAAATAACACCCCAGCAATGGACAGGAAACAACAGGGGAAGTTGCAATCTTATCTATTCAGGAACTGAAAGTGGGACATGGGGTGGGGAGGTTGGTCTTATCATAGAATCATAGAAGATTAGGGTTGGAAGAGACCTCAGGAGGTCATCTAGTCCAACCCCCTGCTCAAAGCAGGACCAACACCAACTAAATCATCCCAGCCAGGGCTTTGTCAAGCCGGGCCTTAAAAACCTCTATGGAAGGAGATTCCACCACCTCCCTAGGTAACCCATTCCAGTGCTTCACCACCCTCCTAGTGAAATAGTGTTTCCTAATATCCAACCTAGACCTCCCCCACTGCAACTTGAGACCATTGCTCCTTGTTCTGTCATCTGCCACCACTGGGAACAGCCGAGCTCCATCCTCTTTGGAACCTCCCTTCAGGTAGTTGAAGGCTGCTATCAAATCCCCCCTCACTGTCCTCTTCTGCAGACTAAATAAGCCCAGTGCCCTCTGTGACGTTGCACTCCATAGTGTTTTATGGAAATATGCTTATGAGCGTGAATATAATGTAACTGGAATATGCTTTATGCAAAAGGTCTCTTGTAAGGTATCATTACAAAGCTTATAATCTACTGAGTGTGGTCATCCTATGTGTATCTATGTGTCATTCTTGTATCTAAAACTAGAAATATAACGTATAACTCTGAGGTCCTATTGTAATTATGTGGGCCTTTAATGGTGGCTTAGAATCTTGATGGCTCCCATTGACTAGGACAATTGGTTGTAAATGGGTTTATTTACCTGCACGTCTTCCTGTGTACCTGACATGGGTTATGAAGAATGAGGTCTCACAGGACATGCGACCAGGTCACATGATACTGGAATCCATCTTAAACCTTGTGCTTTTCCATTTAGAAGGAGGGGTGGGGACCCAGAGAGACAAAAGATTCCTGCCTTGTGCCAAAGATATATAAGGGGGTGAAACAGAACAAAGGAGGTTTCAGTCATGAGAACACCCCTGTTTTCCACCTAAGATGTCTGCTGGAACTAACAAGGGCTGTACCAGGGGAAAGGTTTGGGCCCAGACTAGGAAGGAGTCTAGTCTGTAAAAGAAGCTTATTGGAACATCGCTGAGGGTAAGATTTTACCAATAATCAGTTTCTTAATGTATTAGGCTTAGACTTGCGTGGTTTTGCTTTATTTTGCTTGGTGACTTACTTTGTTCTCTCTGTTATTACTTGAAATCCTACTTTTTATACTCAATGAAATCACTTTTGTTTATTGATAACAGGGCTGGCTCTAACTTTTTTGCCGCACCAAGCAAAAAAAAAAAGAGTGCAGCCCCCCCTAGCCCCGCCCCCCCCCCCCCCCCCCCCCGCGGAGCGCCCCGCCGTGCCGCCACCCCTCCCCCCGTGGAGCGCCGCTGCTGAATCCCACCCCCCAGCGCCCCCCGCGCGCCCAGCCGCCGAAACCAAAAACCCTGAGCACCCCCCACCACCCCAAGATTGGCCGCCCTTTACCAGGTGCCGCCCCAAGCACGTGCTTGGTCAGCTGGTGCCTGGAGCCTGCGCTGATTGATAAACCCAGAGTAAGTGATTAATACCTGGGGGAGCAAACAGCTTTGTATATCTCTCTATCAGTGTTATAGAGGGCGGACAATTTATGAGTTTATCCTGTATAAGTTTTATACAGAGTAAAACGGATTTATTTGGGGTTTGGATCCCATTGGGAACTGGGTGTTTGGGTGTTGGAGGCAGGTAACCTGCTAAGCTGTTTTCAGCTAAGCCTGCAGCTTTGGGGGCGTGGACCAGACCTGGGTCTGTGTTGCAGCAGGCTAGTGTGTCTGGCTCAACAAGGCCGGGTTCTGGAGTCCCAAGCTGGCAGGGAAAACGGGCTCAGAGGTAACTTCAGCACGTCAGGTGACAGTCCCACGGGGGTCTCTGTGACCGAACCCGTAATACCCTCAGCCTCTCCTCGTAAGTCATGTGCCCCAGCCCCCTGATCATTTTCGTTGCCCTCTTCTGGGCTCTCTCCAATTGGTCCACATCCTTTCTGTAGTGGGGGGCCCAAAACTGAACGCAATACTCCAGATGTGGCCTCACCAGTGCCGAATAGAGGGGAATAATCACTTCCCTCAATCTGCTGGCAATGCTCCTACTAATACAGCCCAATATGCCGTTAGCCTTCTTGGCAACAATAGCACACTGCTGACTCATATCCAGCTTCTCGTCCACTGTAACCCCTAGGTCCTTTTCTGCAGGACTGCTGCTTAGCCAGGCGGTCCCCAGCCTGTAGCAGTGCATGGGATTCTTCCATCCTAAGTGCAGGACTCTGCACTTGTCCTTGTTGAACCTCATCAGATTTCTTTTGGCCCAATCCTCCTTGGATGGGCCTAGGAGACAGAACTCCTGGGTCTCTTCCTAGCTCAAGAGCTAATGGGTAGAACAGGAAGCTGGAATTTGGACATCTGGGTTCTCTTCCCAGGGCAGTGTCATCTAGTAGCTAGAGCATGTGAGTAGAAGTCAAGATTCCTGGCAAAGGACGTTCATGATTTCAAACTTTGTTTTCATTCCACTTACGAATGAAACCCAAAACTTTCAAAATTCTCTGTGGAAAAAATTTCAGGGGGAAAAAATCATTTGGGGGCCGATGGAAATGTTTCGTTTCGAAAAAGGTGTTTCATTTCAATTGCTGCTTCAACAACGTTATCTTGCGTTACAACACGCACCCACCGTAACACAAAATACAAATTTCAAAAAGCGAAGTCATTTTGAAAAGAAA
>NW_020676362.1:0-4888 GCF_002925995.2 Terrapene triunguis
CTCAATCTGAGCTGCATTGCTCCAGTTCAGTGCAGCAAGTACTCTTGGATAGCAGAAAGCCCTCCACTAGGTCCACATACCTGGCCAAATGGAAGTGCTTCTGCTGGTGTGCCCTGAGCAATACTGTTCCTCTGGAGGTGCCAGTACCTACCATCCTAGAGTATCTCTGGTCCCTGAAACAGCAAGGCCTAGCTGTCTCATCCATCAGCGATTTCAGCCTTCCACCCTGGCGAAAACGGGCGCTGGGTTTTCTCCAATCCCATGGTCAGCAAGTTCCTCAAAGGTTTGGAACGTCTGTACCCACAAATTCATCATCCCGCCCCTACGTAGGTCCTCAGTCTGGTCCTATCTAGACTCATGGGTGCCCCTTTCGAGCCGATGGCCACCTGCTCACTTCTGTACCTTTTCTGGAAAACAGCTTTCCTCATTGCTATCACCTCGGCGAGACGAGTGTCGGAACTTCGGGCCCTTACATCGGACCCACTGTATACAGTGTTCCATAAGGACAAGGTACAGCTGCGACCACACCCCACTTTCCTCCCTAAGGTGGATTCTGCCTTCCATGTCAACCAAGACATCTTCCTCCCGGTCTTCTTTCCGAAGCCACACGCTTCACGATGAGAGCGACAGCTACATTCCCTAGATGTTCGTAGGGCTCTCGCCTTTTACATCGAATTAACAAAACCTTTTAGGAAGATGTCCCAGCTGTTTGTAGTTGTGGCAGACCAGATGAAGGGCCTCCCGGTCTCCTCACGGCGAATCTCATCTTGGATTACATCATGCATCCGTGCGTGCTGTGACTTGGCTGGTGTCCCAACTACCCGCCTCACTGCCCATTCTACTGGGGCTCAAGCTTCGTCCTCCACCTTTCTGGCTCATATGCCCATACAGGAGATCTGTAGGGCAGCAACTTGGTCATCAGTGCATACCTTCGCTTCCCACTATGCCATAGTGCAGCAGTCCAGCGATCATGCGGCATTTGGTTCAGCGGTCCTTCACTCCGCGACATCTCACTCCGACCTCACCGCCTAGGTAAGGCTTGGGAGTCACCTAATTGGAATCGATATGAGCAAGCACTCGAAGAAGAAAAGACGGTTACTCGCCTTTGTAACTGTTGTTCTTCGAGATGTGTTGCTCATATCCATTCCAAACCTGCCCTCCTTCCCCACTGTCGGAGTAGCCGGCAAGAAGGAACTGAGGGGGCGCTGGGTCGGCAGGGGCATATATCCGGCGCCATAAGGGCGCCACTCCAGGGGGCGCCTCAGCCAACCCACCGAGTGTTGCTAGGGTAAAAATCTTCCGACAATCATGCACGCGGCGTGCGCACACCTAATTGGAATGGATATGAGCAACACATCTCGAAGAACAACAGTTACAAAGGTGAGTAACCGTCTTTTTTGCTAGATTTATACCAGCTTTTTAGGCCAGATTCCAGGTCACACAGCTACAATTCACAGTGGCAAACACTGCAGCTGGCTGTTCATTTCATCCTGGATAGGATCTTTACGACAATGTCACCGTTGTCCAATCGGGTGGTGTTTCTTATTTGCCAACAATGCTGATAATGATTAAATGGAGTTTCTCAGCACAGATAGGAGAGTTATTAGTGACCCCTCGATTCTTGCTATTGTTTTGAAAGCAGAGGTTACAAGCTTTCACGAGCCGAGTGGTTTTAACAGAGAAGGCTCTAATAGAATAAGAAGGTGAAAAAATACTCTTAAATCTGTGAAAAACAAAACACTTAGAATTACAGCCAAAATTTCAGGAATTACAAATATGTAGCAAATAGGCCAAACTCAACCTTGGCTATGCAGCAAAGATGAGTCAGGGATACTTGTATTTCCTGGCACAGAAATACAACTGCTGCAGGCAAGGATTGCACAGAGTATACATAGTGGCTCACTTGGGGGGATGGAATGCCGCCTTGGACTATTCCCCTCTGGGGATTTAGAGACTGACCCAAAGTTCACTGAAATCAATGGGAATCTTTCCATTGACTTCAGTGGGTTTTAGGCCCTTTATGCAGGGGTTGACCCCTTAGCTGGCTGTACTTTCTGGTGCATTCCGGTGTGCTATGGAAAAAACCTGCCTGGCTGCTTGCATGCCCCTTTCCCATATGAACATGCATGCACAGCAGGGACTAGGATTTAGCCCAAAATAAGGTCATTTACTTTGTCTATGCAGAGCATGTTTCATTTTTGCATAATACTCCAGTCATGTTATTAGTTATTATATGTACATAAAGTCATCACCTTTAAAAAAATTGCACTAATTGTTATGCTCTATGAAATCTAGGAGCATAAAACCTCAGCACAAAAATTGTCGTATTTTGCTAACTGCTTTAACCTAAAACTCCAACAGAAAGAAATTGTTCCCGCGACTCATATTTTTCATCATTTGGTCATTAAATAGTGATGGATATAAACCTATAAAGTACCTAAACTGAACCTTTTAACAATCCATGAGCAATACTATCATTTCTTTAATAGAACTCGCTGACCGTGCCTTTCTTCGATGCCATTTGTCATTTTCAGCATGCAATAATCAATAACTTGGCTTTGAAATAAATAATATAACAGTCACAATATATTATCTTTCAGGCTGGCCTTATACTAACCATGAAATAGGACTTGGGAAGATACAAACTTTAGGTAAATGTTAAAAATGGAATAACACTGAAAACAGGAACTAAATGAACTAGAAACTTCATAGCTTCCCTACCCAATTCATTTATAATTCTCTTCCATTTAGAAAAAAACAAAAACTAATTTCTAAACAAAACAAAAAAATCTTGACTGGTCTGACTTCAAGTGCAGGGCTACCACTGTGTCTGTAAGTCATTCAATTGTGCCAGCCCACTGGAGGGGTTTCAGCAAAGTGAATCATCTTCCTGACCCCAATTCAGCAAGACTTTTAAGCACAATCCATTGTAATTCAGCAAAGCAATTAAACATGCTTCATTTTAAACATATGCTTATTTAAGAATATGCTTAAATTAAACATGTGCCTAAGTGTTGGAGCCAAAGTTAGAAACCTATTTAGGTGCCTAACGGTGCAGTGGGCACCTAGTAGGATAAGCAGGTTAGCCACCCAACTCCCAAATCAATAGGAGTTAGTTACCTACTAACTTAGGTGCTTTTGAAAATCCCTTAGGCCTGGTCTACACTAGGCGTTTATGTCGAATTTAGCACCGTTAAATCGAATTAACCCTGCACCCGTCCACACCACGAGGCTATTTAGTTCGACATAGAGCTCTCTTTAAATTGATTTCTGTAATCCTCCCCAACGAGAGGAATAGCGCTAAATTCGAAATGGCCATATCGAATTAGGCTAGATGTGGATGGAAATCGACGCTAATAGCTCCGGGAGCTATCCCACAGTGCACCACTCTGTTGACGCTCTGGACAGCAGTCCGAGCTCGGATGCTCTGACCAGCCACACCCCGGGAAAATTTGAATTCTTTTTCCTATCTGGGCAGTTTGAATCTCATTTCCTGCTTGGCGAGCTCAGCAGCAGTGGCAACGATGCAGAGCTCTCCAGCAGAGATGGCCGTGCAATCCCAGACTAGAAAGAGGGCCCCAGCATGGACTGATCGGGAAGTCTTGGATCTCATCGCTGTGTGGGGAGATGAGTCCGTGCTTGCCGAGCTGCGCTCCAAAAGACGGAATGCAAAGATCTACGAGAAGATCTCTAAAGCCATGGCAGAGAGAGGATACAGCCGGGATGCAACGCAGTGCCGTGTGAAAATCAAGGAGCGGAGACAAGGCTACCAGAAGACCAAAGAGGCAAACGGACGCTCCGGATCCCAGCCCCACACATCCCGTTTCTACGAGGCACTGCATTCCATCCTAGGTGCGGCCGCCACCACTACCCCACCAGTGACCGTGGACTCTGAGGATGGGATATTGTCCTCGGCCGGTTCCTCTTCGGACATGTTAGCGGACGGGGAAGATGAAGAAGGAGATGAGGAGGACGATGCAGTCGACAGCGCTGGCCCCCTGATTTCCCCGACAGCCAGGAGCTCTTCATCACCCTCACAGAGATCCCCTACCAACCGTCCCCATCCCTTACCCCGGACACAGAATCAGGGGAAGGATCAAGCAGTAAGTGCTGTAAACATGTAAACATTTATTTTTAACAGAACTTGCATATTTTAAATATTAACAATAGCTAAAGTGCTTTCAAACATGTAAACATTTATTTATAACAGAACAGGAACATTTAAAATATTAACAATGGGTAAAGTGCTTCAAAACATGTAAAGAGTAAAGTGCAACAAAACGGGAATCTGAAGAAAGGGTATCATGATTAGTCTGTCTTTGGGCGCTTCAATATATAGTCCGAACTATTTTAAAAAAATTTCACAATGTCTGCTTCATGATTATACTGCCCAAGACGCTCCACTCTTTTGTCCCTCCAAGGGCACCTAACCCAAAAACTGGTCGATGTGTCCTGGGATAGAGGCGAAATCCTCCTGGGAGAACTCCTCATAGGCCTCCTGCAGGTGTCTTTCCAGCCTAACTATCAGGTTCCTGGGCAGGGAGAGCTTATTAGGCCCCCCGTGGTATGACACGTTTCCATGCCACAACGCCAGCAGGTATTCGGGGATCATGGCCTTGCACAGCATAGCAGCAAATGGCCCCGGTTTCTGCAGGCTGTCCCGAAGCATCTTCTCCTTCTGGCTCTCCGAGACCCTCAGGAGGGTGATGTCTGGCATGACGCCCTGCTTTGAATTAGGTAGGGGACAGTTAGTATTGGGACTGCTTGCCCGTTCCTTTACAGAACTGCAACCGCCGGTTTACAGCCACGCGGTTTACAGCCGCGAGGGGGTGGGACAGGGACAGAGTTCATGCTTGCAGGATTGCTGCCAGCAGAGACTCGCATTGCT
>NW_020676363.1:0-3826 GCF_002925995.2 Terrapene triunguis
CATTCACTACACAGGGATGCTTGGCCTTCAGTGAATTTACAATGAATTCATAGCCAAAGATGGAACTAGAATCTGGGGCTAATCTTCTCTCTCACTTAGACCAGTATATAAATCCAAAGTAGCTAAGCTGATGTCAATGTATATGGTTGCTCTAGTTTTACACTGATGTAAGCATGCGAGAAGAATTGGGCCCTGGACTGCAGATTTTCTAGATAAATGCTGCGTCACTTGAAAAAAAGAACAGTTCGTCTAACTCAGGTTCAAGAGCAGTTGTCTAATATCAGATTCTGTCCCTCATTTGATTTAGGTCACAGCAGCACCTGTCGCTGCAGTATGTGAATCTTGGCATTTAATCTTCTTCTCAAATGTCTTATTTATTCGAGGACTCCATAGAAACATGTTTCAGTAAAAGCTATTTAATTTTGCAGACTTCTAAAATGTTTTCCCCTCTTTTGTTTAGTGCCTTATTATCAATTTTAGTCCCCTATCCTTACAAAACCATTGCTTCCTGGACCCAGTCCTACTCCCCTTGATTCCAATTTCAGCTGGCTGGAGCCCTGAATAGTAAACAACTTGCTTTTAGAAAAATATATAAAAAAACGTTAGCCCTACCCTATCTTAATACAGCATTATCTTTTTACCTTATTCCCTAGGAAACCATCTGGTCTTCTGTGTTGTGTCTAAACTGTCAAATACTAAAGCAGCTGATACCAGCCTAAAGCAACACTCAAATCTGCTTTGTCTTTGTCTGAGATCCGGGCACTCCATGAATTTTAGCTTTCTGACTTTGTTTTCCATATAGAAACAAATCTTACATTATACATTACAGTCTCATAGCCTGCTTCATCGCAGATGCATTAGACCAGGCTCTTCTGTCACCCTCTCTTCTCTTCCTTCTTTCCCTCACTTCTTTGGTCCCCCATATCGTCCCTATGTCCTATGAAGAGCTCATTGTTGAGAGGTGTGATTGTGACATCATCCTCAGGGGGACCATATCATCATCAGAAATATTGTAAGTCAGAGTGAAAGGTGGGGAGAAGAAAAGTCAAGATAAAAAGGGAACAAGAGAAGAACAGTTTATCAAATGATCAAATTAAAAATTGTAGTTACTTTGCCAGGAGCTGTTAAAATTGGAGTTAGCCAAAGGACCAGAGCAAGATAATGTGTACACAACAGAATGCTCCTCTACAGTGATACTAAACTTATCTCATTTCACTCCCTTGTGGCTCATTTTTCAGAACAATATGTGCTTTAGCACAGTCAAATGTAAAGTCATACATCTAGGAACAGAGATTGTAGCCCATATATAGAGGATGGGGGACACTATCCTGGGAAGCAGTGACTCTGAAAAAGATTTGGGAGTCGTGGTGGATAATCAGCTGAACATGAACTCCCAGTGTGACGCTGTGACCAAAAGGACTAATGCAAACCATGGATGCATAAAGTGGGGAATCTCAAGTAGAGAGTATTTGTATTTGGCACTGGTGCTACTGGCATATTATGTCCAGTTCTGATGTCCACAATTCAAGAAATATGTTGAAAAATTGGAGATGGTTGGGAGAAGAGTCATGGGAGTGGTAAAGGATTAGAAAACATGCTTTATAGTGATAGACTCAAGGAGTTCGATCTATGTGGCTTAACAAAGAGAATGTTACGGGATGAGTTGATCACAGTTTAAAATTACCTATATAGAAAACAAATATTTGATAATGGGTTTTTCAATCTAGCAGTTAAAAGTGTAACAAGATACAGTGACTGCAAGTTGAAGCTAAACAAATTCAGATTGGAAATAGGGTATAAATTTTAACAATGCAGGTAATTAATCATGGGAATAATTTAGCCAGAGTTGTAGTGGATTCTGTATCATTAGTAATTTTTTAATTAAGATTGGATGTATTTCTAAAAGATATGCTGTAGTTCAAAGAGCAATTATTTCGTGGAAGTTCTGTGGCTTGTGTTACACAGGAGGTCAGGCTAGACAATCACTGTGGTCCCTTCTGGCATTAGAATCTAGGATAACCAGATTTGATTTTGCACTGTATGATGAGGGATTTTCTCTCTTTTCCTTGCCCTTGCAAAATAGTTCTACCAAAATTAACTATAAGGAAGCTAATGGGCCACTTGAGAAGTTACCTGCTCAGAAAATTACATGACTTGAATCTACAGGTTCTCAGAAGAAAGATTCTGAATCTCTCTTCCCCCACACCCCCAGCTCTGCCACTCAGCTTAGACTGTCATGCAAACCTCATTGAATCATTTATCCCTAGCATCCTGAAAGAGGTTTCACCCCAAGACATTTCTTTAAAAACACTGTGCTCCAGCATATTTGATTGCTGGAACAATTTTTAAAATTTTTAAATTTTTACTTCTTTGGTCCACAAATGACCAAAGGGAATATTTAAATTAGAGATGAAAGGCTATAAATCAACACTGATGTAATTCCACTTGCATCAGTGGAGTTGCACCACAGATGAACTGTGTCTCGGCACTGTAAGTAATAATGCCCAAGTTACACAAGTGGAAGCTGAATGCTTACAAACGCTTTCTGAGTCTTGATAAAAGTCAGTGTATTGCATTGCTCTGCATTGTTCTCTTCAACCATAGCCCAAATATTCCTGAGCTCATAAGTCCAGTGGCGTGCCTGCTCAGACAAAACACCTATTGACATCTACAGAGGTTTTAAGGAATGCAAGATCAGATCCATTGGGTACATATCTAGCAATGTCATCTCAATCCTCTTTTAGGAAACAATGCGGCATCTTCCACAAATGCTGTCCTGGCCAAACAAAGTAAAGGAAGATTCTCTCACAGGTGTTAACCCCACACATGAGAAGTGAAGCATATGCCTGAGTATAGTACGTTTTGAAAGCACAGCATAGCAAATCAAAAGTAAAACAAAATTAATACTGTTCATTAAACCATCTACAAGGAAATGGTACAAACCTTTCTTTGGGGGCCTTCAGGGTTAGACAAAGAGCCACTATACTCCGAGGAATATAGTATTTGCTTTACTCTTCCCATGTCTCCTCCCGACTCTTGAATAGTGGGTTTAATCCTGGAGGGCAAGTAACATTTGAGAACTGACTCCCCTGAGAACATTGCTTCTTTTATCTCTCTCATGCCCTCAATTTCACTGGGCAGTTCTGCTGCTGACACTGAATTAATCTACCCAGCAGCTTCTAATATTTTGTTTAGCTGACTGACAAATAGTTTCTGGCACCTGTGCATGGTTTGTTCACTGTTTTAAATCATCATTATGTAAAACAATACCCCTTTTCAACACTTTGTAGTAGTAGGCAAGAGTTTAACAGCAGTAGCCAATTTAAGATAACATATAGGTCTTTTGTATATTCAACCTTTTCTTCTATTGTAATAGGCTGTGTATTGTTAAGGATCTAGTAGTGCTCCCACTGAAGTCAATGGTAAAACTCCAATGGGACTTTCAGATGACTTCCCTGAGTTTTACAATCTAAGACTCCCAGCCTTTTGTGCCTTTTGCTCTAACACTAGCATTCCTTAGCTTCTTAATGCAGTCGAGTACACAGACATGCATGCTAAGTGTAGTGGTATCTAAGAGAGTGACTTAGCTCTGTCCATTGCTTGCCCATGTCTGGGCGAAGCAGGCTTTCTTCTTCTACAACAGACATCTAATGAGCTTGTCAGGTATATTGCACGGGTGCTACCAGTGTAGACAGGACACAGGTGCTTTTATCATCCTGCTGTCTAAGGGGCTAGGAAAGGGCAGCAGGATTATTGGGCCTCTTGAAGATTCCTAGGGTTTGTGAAGAGACCTGATGGAGAAGGGAGGACAAACCCTTGTCCAGGG
>NW_020676364.1:0-2170 GCF_002925995.2 Terrapene triunguis
GGGATGCCACAGCAGATCCTGACTCAGTGCATGAGTGGGAGAATATCCCAGAACAAGGCCTGTTGAAAATATAGAGCCTTGATCCTGCAAACAGTTATGCATATACTTAACTTTACTGCCCGGAGAAGCCCAATTGATTTCCATGAGGTTACTCACAGTAATAAAGTTAACCATGCTTGCAAGTGTTGCAGGATCTGGGTTTATGGCTGTACATTCCAGACCATGT
The DNA here is from genome assembly GCF_002925995.2 of Terrapene triunguis. Lineage (NCBI taxonomy): Eukaryota > Metazoa > Chordata > Testudines > Emydidae > Terrapene > Terrapene triunguis. Next base: position 227 of record NW_020676364.1, read on the forward strand.
CTTATTATGAGGATGTATGAGTGTCTGTTTCAAAGTCAACACCATCATACTGGGCATCCCAGTTACCCTCTCCTGCAGAGTTTCCCAAACTTAGGACACCGCTTGTTTAGGGAAAGCCTCTGGTGGGCCGGGCCGGTTTGTTTACCTGCCGCGTCCGCAGGTCCGGCCGAACGCGGCTCCCACTGGCCGTGGTTCGCTGCTCCAGGACAATGGGAGCTGCTGGAAGCGGCGCGGGCCGAGGGACGTACTGGCCACCGCTTCCAGCAGCTCCCATTGGCCTGGAGCAGCGAACCACAGCCAGTGGGAGCCGCGATCAGCCGGACCTGTGGATGCAGCAGGTAAACAAACCGGCCCAGCCCGCCAGGGGCTTTCCTTGCACAAGCGGCGTCCCAAGTTTGGGAAACACTGCTCTACTGCAATGCATAAATGGATATAAAACACTGTATATCATTTTAAAATATATGTGTGAATATTCAGGAGAAACACAGTATCCCCACTTTCCATTCTTGTTCACCCTCTTTGCAATTCATTCTTCACCTTTTTTTTATCAGGGTACAGTATTTCTCACACATACACACATGCTGAATGCAACATTCTTGTGCAGTGGTGACGACGCAGGAAAGGAAACAGAACGCCAGGTCTGTGGTACGTAGCTTCTAAAGCCTCAAGCCAAAAGCCTCCCAGGAAAACTTTTCCTGGGGTTTTTATTTCTCTCCTTACTTTGTTTACAACTCTTCTTAGTGGTTACATCTTTGCCCATTCAGAAGGCAGGCAGAATACACGCAGTGTGCAATTATACAAGATAGCAAACTCATCTATTAAGCGCGTGAACAGCCAGCTGCAAAGGTACTATCAGGCTAGCCAATATGTTTTCCAAACATAGGCGCTAGAACAAGGTCACTCCCGCCTCAATTCCGAGGGAACAGTTTGCCGTTCTTCAAGGCTTATGATTAGGGAGCAACACATTCCTACATTCTTGACTTTTCATTCTCCATCCTGTGTCCTGCAGCCACCTCAGGCATGTCTAGGTATTTGCCAGTGCATACATTTTTTTTTCTTAGTAGCCTTTTGAAGAGGAGATGTTTCAGGATGATTGTATTTGATTATCTAAAGATCTACAGACAGTTACTTGTCTCCAACTTGGATGCAAAATGACCCAGTATCAAGAAAAAAATTATAAACCAGTCCAGCTGCTCCTTATCCATCACATCCAACCATAGGACAGCATTTTTTTTACACACACATCTCAACTTGCTAAAGCCCAAATGTGGGACAAAGACCCTGGCAGTAGAGACAGTGTAAATCACTAGACTCCAGGATGCAGATTTTTAAAACACATAGTTTATTAACAGACAGTTACAAAGTAATAGTTGGGAAAAACTAAAATAATGGCCAATGTGTTAAACAAAGATCAGCATTCCTGCCTCCGGAAATCTCACACACTAAGGCTCAGATCCTCAAAAGTATCTAGGCACCTAACTCCCATAAGCTAGACACCTAAACATATTTGAGATTTTGGGCCCAAGGCCCTGATCCTGCAAGCTGTTCTGCACAGACAGACCCTTATGCCTACTCAGAGCGCCACTGAATTGACGGAACACTAAAAAGGCACAGGGCCCACCTTTGTGGAGTAGCTTTCAGGACTGGAGCCTAAATTCTCTCAGATTATAGCCTGACTCAAGCATCACCTAATGCCTAGCTCTGAAAGTAAGAACCACACACCTGCATGCAATTAGCCTGAATTAATCACCCACATAGTAAAACACATGAGCAGTGGAAACTAACAGTTTCTATAAGGGGGAGAAACAGCAACTAATTGGCTAACAGAGTAATACTGCTCCCAGCCTGCCACCTCTTTCCTGTCCCTTAGGTCAGTTTGTTCCCTTATAAAGGCTATGTTGCGGGGGGAAGGAAGCCTGGCAAGGGAAAAGATGTGAGCAGGGC
>NW_020676365.1:0-9695 GCF_002925995.2 Terrapene triunguis
CGCCATTGTAATTACCCTAGTTAACATCTCTTTATTGCAGTTCAAGTGCTTAGGCTCTCAAGATTGGTTTTGTAAATTAGGTGAAAGAACACAGAGGCCTGAGAAACAGCAAGACTACACCCGTTGGAGTAACTTGTATGTTAATAGTTGTATCGAGGGCAAAATCTCCTAAGAACACTTGCTCCAAAACATCATAGATCTTGTATCCCTCCTTGCAATCCAGGATACCCAGTAGTGCTAAATTGGTTGCGAAAGGTCTTGGCATTCCATCCGTGCCATTGTTCATAACCGCTATGGCAAACTGTCCGTTGAACAGGATTCGCTTCCATACTTCAAAATGACGCCACTGTCAAATAGAAGTATAGTGTAGTGATTCATTTTCATTGTTTTTGCATCATCATTTCCGAAACTGGATACATGGAAGGTCACACACATCCCTTTGTGCTTACAATACTATTCACAGAAACTGTCACCACTATAACTAACTTAAAAGTAGCACTACTATTAGTTTGCACTTAAGCTGAGTGAAATCCCTGCGATAGATGTGATGGGGGTACAGACCTGATGCAGATGAACAAAATATGGGCCATCTCTCCTAGCTCTTAATTCCCTCAGAGAATAGAAGTGAGAGGTGCTGCTTTAGGGATTAACTGGATTCCAGATGTTACTTATACTGCAACTAAAAGTATCTAAGGGTATGTCTACACTGCAATAGAACACCTGTGCCTGGCCCATGCCAGTTGACTCAGGCTCACAGGGCTAGAAAATTGCAGGGTAGATGTTTGGGCTCGGGCTAGAGCCCAGGCTCTGGATCCCTCCTCCCTTGTGGGGTTTCAGAGCTCAGGCTCCAGCCTAAGCCTAAATGTCTACTGCAATTTTACAGCCCAGCAGCCTGAACGCTGCAAGCCTAAGTCAGCTGACAAGGGCCAGTGGCTGGGGTTTTATTGGTGTAGACATACCCTTAGGTACTGTAGACAAGTGCCTGCCCTGACCGTCTTACAGTAAGTTGACCTCCTACAGCCAAATAAGACTGTCTTAAGAAAATATTACATCTTGCTGTGTTTGGCAGCATAAATCTGCTCACATTTTTACATCACAACAGTGGAAGGTATGCAGGGATCAAAATGCTGATTATTCCAGGTGTTTTAAAAATGTAAGCAAGCTGTTGATACATTTTTTATAATCTTATGAATTTGTTCTGTGATGGACACTTATGCTTATTAATAAAGAGCATCTTTTGTTTATATTTTGGGGGGGATAATCTATAACTTTCTCCCAGAATAGGTGAAGGTGGAATGTAGTAAAATGAGTAAATGATCTCTGATTCTGACAGCTAGCTTTGTGAAAGAACTGAATGGCACACACTGATCTTTATATGTTGTCCAGGTTGACCCAAATGTTCTCTCAATCAGTAGGTGTTGGTGCTGGATGCGTGCATGCTCCAGTATTCATTTCTAGTGTTGCTGATTTTGTGCATCTACTATGTTTTGCAACAGCATCAGTGTTGGTTTTGTGCACCTTTTTTGCAACTATCTTACATAATGATCCTACTTTTTCTATCTTTAAAAAGTTTTATTGCCTTTGTAGATCTAGAAAATTGCTAAAAATAGGGAAAATAGATTACTTCAATTTGAGTGCTACAACTAAGTTTTTTTTACCTGGGGGAAAAAAAAATTCCAGTGCCCTAGGGCCTGTATCTATGCCAATGCTGTTAAGTGTTACAATTTTTTCTTGACAGTGTGCCAACTGTATGAAGTTCCTTGGTTCCGCTTTCTGCCTGTGCAGCTACATGGTAGATACAATTCTATACTTAATCTGTAAGAATATGTTTATACTTTCACTTCATCCACTGTTGTCAATTATATGATTACCCACCCATCTTTCCAGCAGTTCCAAATGATTTTCCATAGTGAGTAAAACAATCAAAAGTTCTGCTTACTTCTAATCTCTTTCTACACATGGGTCCTATTTATCCAGTGTCTCATTCAAACTATCACATAAGACATTTTTCTTGATGTGATTCTAGGCATCTAAATTAATTTGCCATTCCAGTCAGTCAGGACCAAACTCTTCCATATATTCTATCATACTCTATTGTTAAAGCCCTACATATTTCATCTAATGAGCAGCTGGAGTGTTGGGCACAATCAGGGCACAGATATCCAAGAGTAGCTTGCAGTTAGGAAGAGGTCAGCATAGTTCTTACACGGTCAGCAGGACAGATGTGTAACTCGAGTGCAGTTGCACTAGCATAACCAAGGGAAGAATTTGGCTTAAATAGTTAGGAATTTGTCTGCTCTTGGGAAGTTTCTCTTCAAACCTCACAGCCTTAGCCTATCATATGCAATATTTGGGGATCGAGAGTGCAGCAGGGTGGAGACATCAGCCTGGGAAGGCCCCAAGGTATCATAAGGAATGACACTGGCTACAAAGGCCACATGGTCTCACCTTATCATATGAGCCCAAGGCCCATCACCAAAATCTCAGGTCTTTTATCTCTCGGAACCATTCATTTTATTCTCTTAACTGCACTGGAAACCGGCTGCAAGTTGTGATGAATAACCAATACCACAGTTAGGAACTAAATACATTCCTACTTAGCCCACTGTGGCTTGAAGATGCTGCGAGGAAGGCAAAAAACTCCCTGGTCCTCTGCCAATTGACCCATGGGTGAAAAAATTCCTTCCTGACCCCCTAATCAGGTGATAGGCCAGACCCGCGCCATTTCTCAGGCTGGGTTCCCAATCTCATTTTGGGTGGGTAGAGTGGGCTGCTGGAACGGAGCTGAAAGAGGCTCCACGTGGTCCCTGCACTGGGCTAAATTGTGGGAGATGAGGCATGCTGGCCAATCAGCACCCCTTTCTCCCAGCTGGCCAATAGGTGCCAGAGACTCCCAGTGGGAGGAGCTACCTATTGTCCCTTGGCAAGTGTCTCCCTCTATTGCTACTGGGACTGTCCCCCTTTCACTGCCAGCCCAATCAATTTCTCCCACCCGTTGATGCGGATGGGTGGCATTTTGCAGCAGCTAAAGATTGTGTAATTCCATTCTACTGCATCCATGTAGCACCACTGTGTCAACTCTGTTGCTGTCAGTAGGATTGTTTACTTAATTGAGAACACCATGTGACACTGCATCCATTAAGATTATAGTAAGTTTCCAGATACCTTTTTATCCCTGAAGAGAGAACATTTATGTGTTTAACTAAATCAACTATTAAAACTGACAAGGCTAGACTGTACACATCTTTTGTTTTGTGTAACTATTAAGAGATTGAGACATCTCAGTAATGTGGTAATCCTGAAACAATTGTAGTTTTATCATTATGGCAGGATGTATGGGTAGAGACCAACCTAGGCAGAAGTGAAGAGTATTTACCATAGCAGCATTTGCTGATGGTTATGTAATAAAATACTAGCTTTCCCATTTTGTGTGTGGCTCTCATGCTAGATATGATGAGAGTTCAGGCTCTCATACTGGATATGATGGTAAAATGAACTGACCCACTTTCCCCCCATCCACCTTTTGAGACTCTTGGGACTCTCTCTAGAGCCTAAGAGCACTCTAAGCATGTATTATGATCAACCTACAGATCTAGAGGAAAGTCACACAAATAAGGACAAAAGTTACTCGGAAGCAGAGGCAGAGAAACTCAGTAAATCGCCACTTGAATTACACTGTTCTTGAATCCAAATTGATACTGGATGAAGTGTTGTTCTCAGCCTCCAAGAAAGGAAAACATTATATGAAGCCTAAATGGCTGTATACATCAGCACAGAAACTGATAGAATAAAAAAACGCTAACAAAATTTAGACTGGATGTAAGCTGGTGCAACTCCTGTGGAAGTGTCTTGGCCAAATTCACTAGTGATGTAATTGGCAGTGTGAGTTACTTATGTGTAAACTGGTCATAAAATGGGTGTAAATTCCATTCATATGTATCCAATGAATGTGTAACCTATGTATGCAGAGAGGGAGTGGGAGGAGAGAGTGGCAGGAAAAGTAATTAATTATAGGAGTGTGTAGATTAACACATCTTTCCTCAACCTTTCCAGCAACATTAAATAAGTGATTAAAAACAAATCACTACAACTTACGTTTATTACCAAAGGACTGGAAAGGCTGTTTTAAAAATGAAAAATTCTGAAGCTTCCTTTCTTGGGGAAATATAAGATAAAGTTCATATTGCTAAGTGTGAGTTTCTGGCAGAGCTTGGTGATGAGGCATAGCAGAACCATCATTTAAAAATCAAACCAAACAAAAATATAGAGAGTAGACAACTAGCAAATTGGGTACCTGCATAATGCGCTGTCCCTGAATCCCCAGAGAATCTTGGTTTATATAAATCAACAGCTTGTTTTGCAAGATGTGCTTGGCATCCTCAGAGATTGTCCTTAAATCACTGGACATAAAGAGAGGGGCTGCCAGGATTGCCCACAATGCCATCTGCACTTTTGACTGCTCATAACTCAGGCCAAAGTTACCAATGATCAGCTGAAATAAATCAGATACTGTTAAATGAAACTGTCTGTATTGTAGTAGCGCCTAGGAGCCCTAATCACAAACCAAGATCCCAGTGTCCTGGCACATGACATGGGCTCTTAGAGGTACTGCAAATGTGACTCTCTTAAAAGAATGATAATATACGCCAAAAGCCAACTACATTACAATTTAGCGCATTATCCTGCAAACCCTCTATGTGCAGAAATCTTACTGAAGTTAATAGTTGAAAGCTTGCAGAACTGGACTGTTACTTGTATTGTCTTTTATACAACATTTGTCCCAAAATTCGATTTCAGAATGAACCATATCTTCTCCTTCATCACAAAATCCTGTTTCCATAATACCTCTGTGCAGACTTGCAAAATTATCTTAAATTTACCAGCCCATCAATAAAATGTACTTGTCTCCCTTTGCACCCCCAGAGTGAGTGAGCAATTCAGATTTTGAAAGGCTACCTTAATTGCCTCCCTTTGACTGTAATATATTTGTTTAAATGTTTACCAATATTTTTCTGCTAGGCTATTTTGGGCAGCAGTTTTTGGTATCTACCTCAAGTGTGTTCCCAGCCAGGGTCACACATGGTTCCACTTTGCCACCCTTCCTCTTAAACATGTTTGTGTCACAACTAGAGGAGATCATGAAGCATTCTGGACGTTTGTGCCATTGGCATTCTGATTATAATTAAGGGTAGGATTCTGTCACAGAGTCAAGAATTCTGTTACTTTCTGGGACCTCCGTTACTACTTCTGGGGCAGGGCTGGAGCAGCTGTCAGCCTCAAGGCTTCTGGAGCAGTGGCTGCTGGAACAGCTGACCGGCGGCCAGCCCCAAGGCAGCCGAAGCAGCAGCCGTGGCCAACACCAGGTCCACCAGAACAGCTGGCTGGCAGCCAGTCCTTGGGCTTAACATTTTAGTTGGGTTTAATAAAGGAAGGCAAAAACTATGCCCTCAAGCAACACAGCTACTTATAGGGACAACTTGAAGTGGGAGCCTGATAAACCAGGAGGCTTCGCAGCACTGAACTGCAGGAAAACCCTCTCCTCTGGTAAACCATCACCAAATGCTGTGGTCTTTTTTATTGCTATGATGGAATAGAGACTGGTAAAGCATTGCAGTAAGTAAATTACAAAGTATAAATCACTTTGGTGGTATAACAATCCAACTGTATGTTTTCATGGTCAAAAAGTAACTGCTATGAATTTGGGGCCTTTGCTGCACAATGTGAAGGTCTCCACTATGTATTTGGGGCTAAATCCCCAGCAGCAACAAAGCAGAGTTCAGCACCGCTGAGAGGAGGCAGCAAAAGTACCTTCATCCTGGAGCTGGCTAGGGACTGAACTGTCCTTCAGTGCAAGTTAGACTAGCCTGAGACCTGCTCCAGCTTGTAACAGTCTCTTGGGATTGCTGAAGTGCAGCATGCTCCGGCCCTACTCCCTAGGCTGGGAAGGATGATACACAGCCAATGTAGCCAGCCCTAAATCATCTGAAGATTCTTCCATGCCAAGACAATCCTCTGCTGTCCATTTAAAGAAACTTTTAAGGTTTCTTTGCTACATTCCAGTGGCACAAAGAGGCCTTACCGTGGGCCAAGATTTAACAAAAAAGTTGCAGTCTTTCTTTATTATGCATAGCCGGCTCTGGTGTTCCACACCTTGGTCAGACTGCAATGTGCTTTACTCAGGAATATCCTTGCAGGCCACTTGGATGCTTTACCTGTGCTGAATGTGCTGTGGAGTGGGTTAGTGTGAGTAAATTACACCAGTGCTCCAGTCACTACACTGGTTTTCATTCTGCTGACAGGTGAAATTTAAATTACTGGATTTTTAAATTTCTGAAGCGCTATCTAATTTTGAGACTTGCAACCTGAAAGAATGCTGCTTGTACCATCCAGTTGGATGAGAAACTGAAGAGCTCTTGTTGACATTCCCTCGGTTTGAACTCTTAAGAACAGGAGGCAAGACAGTCACCATGGAAGCTCCCCAGCTGTAACTTGCTCCCTCTGATGCCCAACTTTGCTGGTACTGAGAGCATCCTGCAAGGTTCATCTTCCTGAACAAATATCTGTTTGATCTCAAGACAAATCTAGAGAGGGATTTTCCACCCAGTGGCTGGGGTGGCTAACAAGGGGATGACTATTATGTTAGATATTTATTTTTAATATAGGTAATGAACCCAAGGGCCCCACTGATGAGGCATTATAATTTTAGTAAGAAAAGCTTTTTTTACCACACTAATACTTGGCATTCATGTAGAACATCTTTCACTAGATGATCTCAAGGCATTTTACAAACATTAATTCCTAGAAAAAAAAGTTAAGGTAGCAAATATGTACCTACTGATTTAAACCAAAAATATTAGAACATTAGTTATTTACAAAATGTTTAATAGGAAATTCTGAGTTAAGATTAAAAACCATTTTGGCTTGAGATCCATGTGTAATTTCTGACTGAATTTTTTTTCCTGAGATAGTTAAATGTGAACACTGTCTATATCAGATTTCAATGCAAAGACAGTGCAACCTTAACTACTGAGCTGCCACTACATCTCTATACTTATCTCATGCTATAAATACCTCTAATGGTATTATACCATTTTGAAGATGGTTAAGTTGAGATAAAAAGAATGATGCAGTGAGTCAGTGATGGAGGCAGGAGTAGATCCCAAGAGTTCTGACTCTGTCCCTGCTCTAACTGCTGGACATGTTTTCTATGCACAAGTGCATAGTATCAGTCTTGTCCATTGGCTGTTCACAGCTGTCTTTTAGAAAGTCTTGCTAAATTACTTTTTTATCAGGATCTATTTACATTTCAACAGAAAACAAAATATTAAAAAGATAACATCACCATATCTGGATCATTCCATCTTCCTGGGCCAGCTGCAGGTTGCAGTTCATCCTGGTTATTTCCATACCACTCAATAATATTTAGAACACTCTCCCAGGAATCCTGGATGTCACCAAAATTTCTCCAGAGGTTACAAATGTCACCAAGTACGGTATAATTTATCTTAATAAAAACATAAGTAATATATTTATATGTATACTACATATGTGATCATCACATCCATGAAATAAATTATTTTATTTCTACAGCCACTGAATAAACTACATTTATTCTGCACCTTTGACCTGTTTCCTGTGCCAGAACTGCTACTGCCATTAATAATCTCTGAGCAACTTCGACAACTCCCATTCTCGGCTGCCTCCTGTTCTCCCTCTTCCCTCCCTTCCTTCTCTCCCCTCTTATTCTGCTGCTTTCCTACCAACACTAATTGCTGTGGTGGGTCAACAATAGCAGAAGTCAACTCTCCCCATTATGACACAATCATCTGATGCAAAATTAACTGGATCACTAGGCTTCAGAACTGGAACTACTAGGCTGTGAAATATCATGTTATGAGCTGTCAGACAAACAAAAGTAGATGGGGAAGGACAATGTATATAAATACTGGTTTGTTACAGTTTATACTATATTTAAGTGGTATTTTCCACCACCAAATTCACAAAGGTATTGATATAAAACATTTTAAAAAACAAATAAGCTGACTTGTTCTCCAGAAAAGCAAATAGGGTTTTCTAAATTTCTAAGGGAGTAAAGAAGTAAAATGTTCCCTAGCACAGAACATTAATCTGTGTTGTTCTCAAACAGATTTTTCCAAAGGAAGAACAACTGATTTTAAGACAGTGGTTTAGTTGCCATTTGTAAATTGAGAAGAGCAGACACCTTCGCCAGGTTATTTTATTTTCAAATGTCATACTCATAATCTGAATGGGAGAGATTGGTACCTACAACGTACAGCTTTCTCCTATAAGCATCTGAAAAGCAGAAGACTTTGGTATTTCATTAGTGCAGTGAGGTTGTTCATCTAACAAGGTGGTGCCAGTATGCAGAAATGAATGGAATAGAATAGGACTAGCCTGGGTGGTGTGCAGTTCATTCAAATACGTTCCAGCCATTTGTCAAGAGGTCCCAATTAGCTAAATACTGTCAGCTAAAGAGTAATAAAATAAAATCAGACAGTGGAGATACCTTTGGGGGAAGCCCTCCTTCATAGGCTGGCCAGCTACATGAGTAAGCGATAGGTCTTCCTGTTTTATTCAGAGCAATGCTCATCTTTGGGTAGCCTAAACAAAATTGAGCATTGGGTATTAATGCAAGGCAATATTAACATATTACATAACAATAGTAATAGTGTTCTAGTTTTTTTCACTTGCTATTGTTTTACAAAGATAAGAGTGGAAACTCTTCTTTGGTGAATTACATCTGGAACGGGAATTATATATGGAACATGGCTAATTAAAGGTTTCCTTTACAAAGTTACAATTTATGATCATGCCTGCCCCAAACTGACTGTTTCTGCAGATGTAAGAAAAAACATTTTTTGTATATTCCTGTTTTCAAGTTATTCAGCAAGAGGCAGATTTTTTCCAAAATAGATGTGGGAATGGAATAATCTTATAGTTCTGAACCAGTGTTTAAGAAAAGAGCTGAATGGCGTAGTAGCATTGTACTGAGTTGCCATTAAGGAAGTCTGGGTTTGGAAAAGAACTAAGGAGTCTCCTTCTTTAGACCAGCAGAAAACTGAACATCTTAAAGAGATTATGTTCCTGAAAACCCTTACACGTGTGAATACGTTTTTGGGAAAAGAGGTGCTGCAAGTACAGGATCTTGCCCCCTCAGTATCTTTCATTGCTAAGCACCTACTATGACAGTCTGGGAGCAGAGTCCTCTTTACCCTATCTGAGACTCACCTATTTAAAACAAATCAGAGTCACAATTTTACAAACAGTCTCCATTAGCACTCATTATATACATACTGAATGTAGGTTTCAGAACAGTTGGCTTTGTAACACCTATTTTCTTGTGCTTATAAAACTTTATAAAAATGTACTGTTGTAATAATTTGGTCTTCAAACTTACTCTAATTGTGAGCTCAATTGTAAGAAGTGAAAGTTCATAATGTCACAACAACAACAACATATACAGTAGAACCTCAGAGGCCTGGTCTACACTAGGCGTTTATGTCGAATTTAGTGCCGTTACATCGAATTAACCCTGCACCCGTCCACACCATGAAGCTATTTAGTTCGACATAGAGCTCTCTTAAATTCGACTTCTGTACTCCTCCCCAACGAGAGGAGTAGCGCTAAATTCGAAATGGCCATATCGAATTAGGCTAGGTGTGGATGGAAATCGA
>NW_020676366.1:0-5417 GCF_002925995.2 Terrapene triunguis
AACATTTCACAGCCCAATTATAAAATGTTTCAGAGTGCTGACAATTTTTAAGCCAAACCTTTTATAGAGTGTATAAACCAGTGGGCCATCTCACTGGCCAGTGCATCAAATAAAGCTCCCAGCTGTGGCAGAATAGATCTCTTTCTTTCTTCAGTGATGGGTTTATTTCTCAACACCAGAACTGTCCAACATAAATCAAACAGTTAAACTAGGCCTTTTTCTTTTGTCCCGGATAGGCTCCTGCAGAAGACCAATCTGGCCCACAGTAGCTCTCGCTTCTCACTAAGCAGCTGGTTGGGGGGTTTGTTTGTTTAAGGATCAGGTGACTTGCATTCTCTCATCTGATCCCTGGCCTCAAACCAATCACCTGGGATGTAGTTAATTAGGTAAGGCTAAGATTTTGTCACGGATATTTTTAGTAAAGTCACAGACAATAATGAAAAATTCACAGAAGCCCATGACCTGTCCCTGACTTTTACTAAAAATATCCATGACAAAATGAGGAGCCTGGGCAGCTGGGCCCAGGCTGGGAGCTCCAGGGTCCCCCTCCGCTGGCGGCTCTGAGTTGCGGGGGTCCTCCCTGCTGCCCACAGCTCCCTGCCTCCAGACACGGCAGGGGACCCTGCAGCTCCCAGTCCATGCTGGCTGAAGTCACAGAGGTCTTTGGAAGTCACGGACTCCATGACTTGCGACCTCCGTGACTAAATCGCAGCCTTAGTCATAGGTGTGGCAAGCCTATGACTTAAAAGGCCAATCCACCCTCTAACAGGGTGGATTCATATTTCAAGAAGGTTCAATGGTAGACAGCATGCACAGCTACCATGGAGGGGAGTGCTCACAGTGAAACAAGAGATGGATGGCTTTCATGGGTTGGATACAGGGGTGAAAGTAGGCCGGTACGGGCTTGTATGGTGTATCAGTAAGAAGCTGGTACTGGCCCGTATGTCGTTGCCCCTTTCCAAAGGGGGCAGCTGCCCTGGGGCCAGTGATTTAAAAGGGCTCGGGGCTTCCGGCCGCCGCTACTCTGGCAGCGGCCGGAGCCCCGGGCCCTTTAAAATTACCGCCGGAGTCCCGGATGGCGCGGGCCAAGCAGCGCAGATGGGCTGGCTGGGGGAGGCTGACTCCCAGCCCCGCCCTTTCTGTCCGAGGCCCCGCCCCTTCCGGGGGCCAGTAGCCGGGCCCCTGTACTGGTAAGTGTTTCATATTACTTTCACTCCTGATTAGGTATCATATGACCTAAAAGAGAACAGATTTCAGATAATGTGCTATTTTACTCCTAACTTCCTATGCATAACTAAAGAGGGAAGTTTAGTACATATTAGTAAAGTTATTGAAATTTGGTAGCTTACCTTTGCAAGTCACCTTTAAGAACAGCGCTGTGTTATTCAATCAAAATGTTGTTCCCAGTTCTTTACAATGGAGTATCATGCCAATATGTAACAACTATAATACAACTTTGTACCAGTTTTGCACATTAGTTTGCACAATTTAAACAGGAAAAAAAACAAAGCAGTTTGATTCTCATCTCACTTAAACTGACATAAAAAAAGGAGTAACTCCATGGAAATCAAAGGAGTAAAATGGTGTAAAAGTGATGTGAGAACAGTCAGGCCCAAGGTCACTACAGCAGGACAATGAAAAGTAATTTTACCTTGGATTATCATTGAAGGGTAGACAAAAAATATATAGCAAACCAAAATATTATAACCAGCATCATTGGACAATTAAGTAAGTCATAGCAGGAAAGATCTTCAAACACTAGCTCAATTAAAGAAAAGCTTAAATTATTGTGACCCTTACTCTTGTGTATACAAGTCATGACAAATTGTATTTCACAATAATGAGAGTTTTAGGACTGCAGGTAAATGTGTTAACTTGTTTTACTTAGGTTATGTTATCTTCTATAATGTATTTTATATACAAAGAATTCTTGTACCACAAGTGCTTGTAAATTAGCCTGCAGCCTCTATTCTGTGAGCAGACAAGAGGTTTTCAGAGGGTAATTTTGCTGTCTCACCCACACATACATGAATCAGACACCACAGCCAAAGCACTTTCTTGCCGAGTTTTACTTTACAGCAGGCAATCATGGGAGCTTTCAAAATATTTTTTGTTTCTAAGTGCAAGGTAAATAGAAGCATGTTGGTCTCAGCGGCCATGCGTTCCTCCAACACTGCTGCCCCTCCAGCTTTGATGCAGACAAGGAAGGGAATGCAAATAGTTTGCTTACCAGAAGCTTCACGCACAGGAAATGGCCGTGAGGTTTCCTCAGCCTGTTAGCTGTTACCTTTACTGGAAAGCCTTTGGGGGGGTGGGGGAAAACACAGGTAGGAGGAGTCACCACTGCTGCTGCAGCCTGGGCAGAATCTTGTGGTGAGGCAGAGGATGAAATTTCTTTGCAGAGCAAATGCTTTTTCCCTGAAGTGCATGGTTATCAGTCTCAAGATGATCAATCTCAAGACGTAAAGGCTCCTCCTATGTACATTCTAGGAATTCAGCATCAGTTTCTGCCAGTGACAGAAGGCCTGTCAGCCTGCAAAAAGGAAAAAAACCTCTGTGTGTGTGGCATAATAGTAAGAGAGGAAGTTGCAAGACGTTAAAGTCAGCTTCAAGTACCATTCAGTAGGGGAAGGACTAGCTGTGGCAGCAGAGTACTGACTAATTTCTTTCCCCTGAGAAATTCAGGAAAGAAAGACATCACTCAAATGCCAGTATTTAATCAGGACAAGAGCCAAGAGCACTGTGAAGGCAGCATGCTCAGCCCCAGCAGGAAAAGCCTCGCAGAGCTAAACAGCAAACCCTCTACTCAGTTTCTGGAGTGCAGGCGGACTCTGAAGGGAGTCCTGTGCCACAATGATGATTTCTGTGCAGAATCTTGAGGGGGGGAGGGAGAAAATGGGGGCTCCTCAGGGCTCCAGCAGGGAGGTGAAAGACCCTTCCCCTACCCACTCCCACAAGTCTGTCAAGATTCTGCTTCTTAGAGAGAGCAAACATCAACAAATAAAAGAATTTGGGGAGTGAGAAAATAAAATAGTGTGAAGTCATAGAGCTAGTCTACATTAGTAGCGCTACAATGGCGCCACTGCAACGTGTCTAGTGAAGATGCTCTATGCTGACAGCCCTCCCATTGGCAAATAAAACCATCTCCGTGAGAGGCGGTAGCAATGTCGGTGGGAGAAGCTCTCCTGCTAACATAGTGCTGTCCACACTGGCGCTTAGGTCAGTGTAATTTACATTGCTTGGTGGGGAGGGGGTGTGGCTTATTCCCACCCCTGAGGGACATACATTATGCCAACACAGCCTGTCGTGTGGACAAGCCCATAGAGCTTAACACTGACATACATAAAGGCTTTGGTGACAGTGAGAGTAAGTTAGCCTTGGGCAAGTTTCTCCCGTTCTCTCCCCCCTACTCCCACACATATTAAAAACAATTGAACTATCTTTTGAGCTTATAGTGCCTCAGGGGAGGTGATGCTCTTCTTAGTCAGTGAGGTAAGCAAAGGTTATTATTCTTGACAGTCACCCAGACTGAGGCACACAGATTTGTCACGTCACAGAACACTGGTGAGAAATCAGAGAATGTCACTGTCAATAGGGGGCCCAGGGGTTCGTGGAGGGGATCTCAGGTCCTAGCCCACATACCTGAGACACCCCCTTGCTTCTGATCAGCACAAACCCCCTCTGAGGAGGCAGAAGGTGACCCCAGGAATGGACATGGCTCTCAGCAGTAAAACAATGCTTTTATCCAAGCAGGGCAAGCCCTTAGCCCATTTCAGGGGGTAATACCAAGAGGAGACCCCTCAGGCAAGTTACATATGCATGTTCCTCAGCAGTAATAAAATATCCCAGTTCCCAATCCTAAATATACAGATTAAAGCTCTCTGACTCAATTAATAGTTCCAGTAGCCCCTGCCCACCCTCTCTATCCCCTGCTTACTAAGTGTCAATCCTTTGCTGCAGTCACTGATGTTAGAGAGTGCTGCAAAATCATTGAGGGTTGATTTCCATTGAAAGAGTTGTCAAAATCATAACATTACCAGGGAACCTTTCAATTTCAACCATTCATCATTTTCTGACAGAAAAATTCCAACTAACTCTACAGCAAAGGGTTTCTGTTGCTCTACTCTGACTGCAGAAAAGCATGCTACTGTGCCCAGGTTTGTGATGAGTTTGGTCCTCTGTGTGCTTGGGGATGAAACAATGAAAGGTTCCACACACCTTTCTCTAATCCTGCACCATTGTGCAGCATAATAAAGAATTTTTAGGAGCAAAAATCTAATTCAAAGTGGAATGGTTTTTTAAAAAAAAAGGTGCACATTTTGTTAAGCAATATAAGATGGAAACACGACTGGGGCATAGTTAAGGTTGCTTGACCACACTTACCAACTTCATAACAGGGTAGTTTCTCTGCTTTCTTACATGCTTTGATCAGCAGTGAAATAGTTAATAATGTTGACCTTAAAAATATCATCACTGGCATCTGAGCTAACATCCACTGAAAAGATTAGGATAGCTCACCCCCTCAGTACTATTGTTTCAGGCCCCTTGCAAACTCAGGCAGATTTTGATGCCTCAGTTATGCTCAGGTCATGTTTACAAGGTTTTCTTCACAACCATAGCAGCTAGGGAATTTAAAAAAAAAAGTTGGCACTGTGGAGAACAATTTGGGCCCTATTCACATCCCCCCAGCTAGTCCTTTGTGCCCCCACACTTTGAGAAATAAAGCCTTAAATGGGTTGCGCAGATGTGCAAGGGTTACAGAAATAGGAATAAGGTTTGCTAATACAAAAAAAAAGGGAGCTGTTAAATAATGAGCACGATTCTATAGGGAGCACCATTATGAAAATATAGAGAATACAGATATTCACTCTGGTAACAGTAACATTATTACAGCTGCTGCTATAGTAGCATTGATCTACTTCTTTCATTTGCCCTTGTGGGGGAAGTGGAGTTCCACTATCTCTCTATAATCACTATATAACTGAAGACACTTGTTTATCCCTTTGAAAAGATTTCAAGGAAACTTTCAAAGCCAATCACTGCAATGAATTATGGAGTAATTACAACAATAAGGATAAGCATTTTCATAAGTGCTTAAATGATTTAGGTCCCTAAATCTCATTGTCAACTGTCTTTAAGACAGCGGTTTGCAAATTTTTTGAGCTGAGAGCCCCCCCGTTTGACTTACAATTTTTGTTGTATTCCCCACAAACAAACAAAAATAGACACATGCAAAAGTATGCTTGATAGCTTTCTCATAAACCTGACAGAGATCTTAACACAACTTTAATTAAATTACCTACACCTATAAGTTTCAAATACACAGATACTTACCAATGGCACAGCCAAGGTTTCCTCTGCAGCGGGCTGCTTTTACCTTGCAGCCAGCTGCACCACTAGGGTAGGGCCCCCTTGCC
>NW_020676367.1:0-5912 GCF_002925995.2 Terrapene triunguis
GACATCCCAGACAAGTTGGTGTCAGCTCGGCCTAGCCTGCTTGATGGCCCATTAAGGACCATCAGCTATACAATGAACCCATTGAGAGAAGCCAAATATGCCTTGTGACTCAGCAAAGTATGCAGGAACTGTCCTATGTGACTGCACACTCCATTTTGCTGTAATTTTCCACAGTAAGGACAAAGAGGTGTTCTTACACCTGGAAAAGACTATATAAGGCTGATGCCTCATCTCCATTTTGTCTTCAATCCTGCTTCGTACCTCTGGAGAGACTTTGCTACAAACTGAAGCTCTGAACAAAGGACTGAATGACCCATCCCAGCGGGGGATGTATTCCAGAGACTTAATTTGAACCTGCAGTTTATTCTATCACTGCTACAAGCCTGAACCAAGAACTTGATTCCATTTAACCAATTCTAACTCTCATCTCTATCTTTTTCCTTTTATGAATAAACCTTTAGATTTTAGATTCTAAAGGATTGGCAACAGCGTGATTTGTGGGTAAGATCTGATTTGTATATTGACCTGGGTCTGGGGCTTGATCCTTTGGGATCAGGAGAATCTTTTTCTTTTACTGGGGTCTTGGTTTTCATAACCATTTGTCCCCATAACGAGTGGCACTGGTGGTGATACTGGGAAACTGGAGTGTCTAAGGAGATTGCTTGTGAGACTTGCGGTTAGCCAGTGGGGTGAGACCGAAGTCCTCTTAGTCTGGCTGGTTTGGTGCCTTAGAGGTGGAAAAACCCCAGCCTTGGGCTGTGACTGCCCTGTTTTAGCAATTGGTCCTGAATTGGCACTCGCAGTTGGGTCCCGCATCGTCACACAAGGTCAGCTCCCAGACTGCTGCACTGGGCAGCACAGCATGGGGAGGAGGTGACCAGCCCTCTGTGGAGAAAGAAGTGGTTCGGGACTATTTAGAAAAGCTGGACGAGCACAAGTCCATGGGGCCGGATGCGCTGCATCCGAGGGTGCTAAAGGAGTTGGCGGATGTGATTGCAGAGCCATTGGCAATTATCTTTGAAAACTCATGGTGATCGGGGGAGGTCCCGGATGACTGGAAAAAGGCTAATGTAGTGCCCATCTTTAAAAAAGGGAAGAAGGAGGATCCGGGGAACTACAGGTCAGTCAGCCTCACCTCAGTCCCTGGAAAAATCATGGAGCAGGTCCTGAAGGAATCAATTCTGAAGCACTTAGAGGAGAGGAAAGTGATCAGGAACAGTCAGCATGGATTCACCAAGGGCAAGTCATGCCTGACTAACCTAATTGCCTTCTACGACGAGATAACTGGCTCTGTGGATGAGGGGAAAGCAATGGATGTGTTATTCCTTGACTTTAGCAAAGCTTTTGATACGGTCTCCCACAGTATTCTTGCCGGAAAGTTAAAGAAGTATGGGCTGGATGAATGGACTATAAGGTGGATAGAAAGCTGGCTAGATCGTCGGGCTCAACAGGTAGTGATCAATGGCTCCATGTCTAGTTGGCAGCCGGTTTCAAGCGGAGTGCCCCAAGAGTCGGTCCTGGGGCCAGTTTTGTTCAGTATCTTCATTAATGATCTGGAGGATGGCGTGGACTGCACTCTCAGCAAGTTTGCAGATGACACTAAACTGGGAGGAGTGGTAGATACGCTGGAGGGTAGGGATCGGATACAGAGGACCTAGACAAATTAGAGGATTGGGCCAAAAGAAATCTGATAAGGTTCAACAAGGACAAGTGCAGAGTCCTGCACTTAGGATGGAAGAATCCCATGCACTGCTACAGGCTGGGGACTGACTGGCTAAGCAGCAGTTCCGTAGAAAAGGACCTGGGGGTTACAGTGGACAAGAAGCTGGATATGAGCGAACAGTGTGCCCTTGTTGCTAAGAAGGCTAACGGCATTTTGGGCTGTATAAGTAGGGGCATTGCCAGCAGATCGAGGGACGTGATCATTCCCCTCTATTTGACATTGGTGAGGCCTCATCTGGAGTCCAGTTTTGGGCCCCACACTACAAGAAGGATGTGGAAAAATTGGAAAGAGTCCAGCAGAGGGCAACAAAAATGATTAGGGGGCTGGAGCACACGACTTATGAGGACAGGCTGAGGGAATTGAGATTATTTAGTCTGCCGAAGAGAAGAGTGAGGGGGGATTTGATAGCTGCTTTCAACTACCTGAAAGAGGGTTCCAAAGAGGATGGATCTAGACTGTTCTCAGTGGTACCTGATGACAGAACAAGGAGTAATGGTCTCAAGTTGCAGTGGGGGAGGTTTAGGTTGGATATTAGGAAACGCTATTTCACGAGAAGGGTGGTGAAGCACTGGAATGTGTTACCTAGGGAGGTGGTGGAATCTCCTTCCTTAGAGGTTTTTAAGGTCAGGCTTGACAAAGCCCTGGCTGGGATGATTTAGTTGGGAATTGGCCCTGCTTTGAGCAGGGGGTTGGACTAGATACCTCCTGAGGTCCCTTCAACCCTGATATTCTATGATTCTATGAAAGGGGCACTGGGGTCTGGGAGGGACACGGGGCGCCAGTGGCAGGCGAGACACTGGCCTGCAGAGGGCGCTCCGGGCTGGAAGAGCTAATTCCCGAGACAACCAGCAGGAGGTGCCGCATCGGTGAGTCGTCGTCTCGCTACAAGCAGATTAAAGTGGATGGTCAGGTTGAAGCCCTAACTGAGGAAGGAAAGGGTAGATTTTTGATTGGTGATGGATTGTTGGCGAGTACAGCTTGTAAAAGTGAACCTGGAAAGGGTAACTGTGATTTGCTGGAAGTGGCTCAGTGTAGTGAGAAGAGCAGCAGTTTATCTGTAGGGAGTGGCAATGTGCCTCGTAAGGAAGGTTTGGAGGAGCCTAGGCAGCCTTGTGAGCTGATGGCTTTGTCTAGTCAGCAGTTTGGGAAGGCCAGGAGAGTGGAAGATGAGTGTCCCTATCCCTTACCTGTTACCTGTGTGGAGAATTGGGGACAGTGAAGGAAATGTGCCTGTGTCTGTCAGGGGTATTGACTTGGCCCTTGGGGGAGCTACCCCAGTCTCCAAGCAGTTGTCTGCGAACAGCCGTGTGCTGGGACATGGAAAATGAGGTCCCAAACTGTGTGTCTGGTAAAGGGGAAGGTTTCTCCAGCTCTTCTTTGTCTGTGGAGCAGACAGAAGGGGCCTTTCAGCCTGTGATGGTTGAGAATAGTGCAGTTGTCTCAGAGTTGGTTCTGGATTCAACTAAAGCCCAGGAGGGGAATGGTCCTAAGTCTGTGTCTGCTGGGAAGAATGGCACTGTAACTAGGTTGCATCCAGTTAGTGTCCTAGCAAAATCCCAGGAATCAAATGATTCCTGGTACTGTTGCTTTGCCTGTTGCTAGTGTGTTGCTGGGAAAGGGTGTAGCAACTCTGCCTAATCAGAGTGATGCCCTCACCAGGGCCCAGGGAGAGCAGAATGGTGATCTGATTGTTACCCACTGACCGTTTGGAGACTTGCAACAAGGAGGAAATGATTCCTAAGCTTGTGTGTGCTGAGCCTGGTAACCTGCATGCTGCCAGTGACTGTGAGGAAAGTTGCAGAGGGAAGGAGAGTACCTCTAACCTTTTATCTAGTGAGTCTATGGGTTTGCCTAAAAGGGGATTGTGTAGGAATCCGCCTGATGGGCCAAAGGTGATCCTGGATGTAAGTGACACCCAGGAAGAGTCTGTTGTGGCTCAGGGAAGTGTTCCTTTAGAGCAAGCCCTGGGTGAAGAGGGTAAGGGCAGAATTTCTGTGAGGGATGAATGGTTACTTAGAAAAGCTGCTGGGGAAAGGAATCCTCATGGTAATCTGTGCAAGCAGTTCCCTGCAACTGAAGGGTGTGAGAGTGATTTAATCAAGAAAGTTTCAGTTCCTAACAGCCAGAAATTTTCTGTGGTGAATGGATCCACTGACTTTCCTTTTGAAAGATCCAGTGTGGGTAGCTTGGAGAAGGTCTCAGATGGAATGAAAGTTGAACAGCCCTATGACCAAGTGGCTGTGCTTGCCCAGTTTGTTGGGAAGACAATGTTGTGGGGACAGAAATGTCTCCATGCAGATTCTGTGAGTGAACAGTTTGTGTCTCTGGTTCAGAGGGAAGACTGGGCAGCTGGGTCTGCAGAGCAGGACAGCTGGGCAGTTAATCTCTGGAGAATGCAGGGGAGGGCAGGTAAACTCATCTCTGGACACCTGGGATCTGACTTGTAGGCTCTCAGTGGAATTAACATCTGATTCCATGTAGCAGTTAAGAATCTGAAACTGGTGAACAGGCTCCTGTCTGTGTTGTTGCAAATTACCTGGCTGACAGGGAGAAGAAAGACTTGCCAATAGCTGTTAGCACAGAGAGCCTGGCCAAGCAGCCAGTGAATTCTGTTAAGCAAGAGAAATCAGGGTTTGATCCTTCAGGACAAGGAGGAAAGAGAGAACTTAATTTTACAAAAGAAAGCCACAGGGTATCCCTAAAATGCCAAAACCCCAATGGTATTGAGCCAAAGGTGTGGCATAGAAAACATGATTGTAGATGGACACTTGTAATGGATTTGTTGTTATTGCTAATGGTAATTTTTGTAACTGTGTTGCTATTACCAAGAACTGTAAAAATGTACAATGTGTCTAATCTTTTGGAAAATCCCTTGAACATGTTGAGAGTACTGCAGATAAACACACTTTATGTTAAAAAGCCTTGTTATACTGATGTTTCCCAGTTAATGCCTGTAAACAGTATTGGAACTTTTCACAGAAGAAAAGACATTCCAGACCTGATGTGCTGTATGAAAAAGGAAACTGAGGCACACCACCATATTGCTTTCATGGCTAAATGCCAAGATTCCTGTACTATGAACAACATTAATATCTACATTGGAACCCAATTAATATTAAGACAAACATTTTGCAGAGCTTGTATAGATAAAGTAGCTATGTTCTCTAGCTCTTGGCAAGATCACATGAGACATACAGGAATCCTGCTGCAAGAGCAGATCCAATCCACTATTGTTCTAACCAGGTTTTACCTTGAGTTTGTAAAGAGATTCAATCATGTTATTGAACATGACTCTGATAAACCATTTCTGTTATACACTGATACAGCTTTAGGGGGGAGGGATAGCTCAGTGGTTTGAGCATTGGCCTGCTAAACCCAGGGTTCTGAGTTCAATCCTTGAGGGGGCCACTTAGGGATCTGGGGCAAAATCAGTACTTGGTCCTGCTAGTGAAGGCAGGGGTGTGGACTTGATGACCTTTTGGGGTCCCTTCCAGTTCTAGGAGATAGGTATATCTCCATATATAAACCCAATACTAGCTGTAGTAAGACAGAACCCAGGATGGGGAGCTCTTGGGATGCAGTCAGTGATGTCTGTGTCATCCCTTCCTGCATCAATTTTGCGTTGGGGTGTGACGTTATTGACATAAACTGTAACCATATAGATGATTGTTGCAACCACTGTTATATATTTGCATCAAATATTGTACAAAGGTTGTTGTGTGAGGTCTATGGGAAGGTTATGATTTGCTGGTTATGATTAATCATGGAGCAGGTCCTGAAGGAATCAATTCTGAAGCACTTAGAGGAGAGGAAAGTGATCAGGAACAGTCAGCATGGATTCACCAAGGGCAAGTCATGCCTGAGTAACCTAATTGCCTTCTATGAGGAGGTAATTGGGTCTGTGGATGAGGGGAAAGCAGTGGATGTGTTATTCCTTGACTTTAGTAAAGCCTTTGATACGGTCTCCCACAATATTCTTGCCGGAAAGTTAAAGTAGTATGGGCTAGATGAATGGATTATATGGTGGATAGAAAGCTGGCTAGATCGTCGGGCTCAACAGGCAGTGATCAATGACTCCTTGTCTAGTTGGCAGCCGGTATCAAGCGGCGTGCCCCAAGGGTCAGTCCTGGGGCCGGTTTTGTTCAATATCTTCATTAATGATCTGGAGGATGGTGTGGACTGCACTCTC
>NW_020676368.1:0-4905 GCF_002925995.2 Terrapene triunguis
TGGACAATTCCAGGAACTAAGTTAGGTAGATCTGATATCAAAAGTGACATTGGTAGCAAAAGTCAAGTTCCTTTTATCAAGAGGAGGCTGGTCATTCTTTCCCCTTCAGTTAGGGCTGGAGCTCTTTTGCTGATCTGTTTCCTTTTTATTTGTTGCATACAGCAAGACACATGAGGCTGTAGTAAGTTCTGTACAATCATTCTTAGAATCAGAGAGTTTTTTTTGAAACTACAGTTGGTGTTGATTCATTTAAGTCCTGGAAGTTTCTTTAAAGACAAGAGCTGATAGCAAGATACAGAGTGGTCTGAAAACTTTCTCTTCCAGTGAAGTCAAGGGAAGAGATGGTAACAACTGTGACTGTTCGCGTCTCAAAGAAGATGAAACTCAAAGCAGTCTGAAGACTTAAGATAAAGTTCTGGTATGTATCCACACCCCCAAGTCTTTAGGGATTGGTTTTTGAATTTGATCCCATGGAAAATGTCCTGCCACAATGTCAAGTATAACTTTGAAAATACACGTGACTAAGAGTTGCTATTTTAAATCGTATGAGCCCACATCTTAAAAATGTAACGTTATCTATGTTGGTTATTTAATTGTTCCTAAATATTTCAGAACATTACATAGCATAATATAATATCACTACAAGTAGTGTTAGAAAAACCTTTGTCCTCAACCTTAAATACAGTGCAAGTGCGAGTCATGTTCTAATTATGCAGATGTTGTAGTGACTCCACAAATTAGATTGCTTTGAGATTTGCATTTAAAGAAGTAATAAAATCTCCATGTTTCACCTTTTTAGATTGAATTTAGTTTCCAAATCTGACACTTGAAATGTCCAGGTTATTTCTGTACTGAAATGCTCACTTTTTCAGAGAAAACATTTAAAAATGCTGCTTTTTAAAATGTTATCCTCTTTTCCTAAAGTCTGTGTGTCCTCTAGCAAAATAATCAGAGTTCCCACACACAATAAACTGTCTCTCTATTTCACCCTCACATACACATAGTTTAAGAGACTATCTTATATATATAGGTCTCTTGAATAACTGCTTTAAACCATACAAAGATTAGCTGTCAGAACTCCTGAGATTTGTTACTTTCATATTCCGACACAGACTGTCTGCTTCCTTGATTCACCAGATGTGCTCTGCACAAACCCTGCAAACCTCAGAGCTGAGGCACTGGTTCAGCCCATGGCAGCCCTGAGGATCGGCAGGTGTTGAACATGGGTGGCATACAATGACTTGCCCCTCCTCACTACCACCACCACTTGCACTAAATAGAGCTCAATCAGACCTGAGAATTGGGACTGATATTTCTTTTACAACAAAGTCCAGAATGATATTTTATATTCATGGTTTATGTCTTTTTAAGAAACCACTTAAAATGCTAAAAGTTTTTTTTTCCACAGCTTGAAACTAACTGTAATGTCCTAACTCTCTTTTCAGCCTCAAACAGAACTGAAGTATTTTAGTTTCAAATTCAACTGAAGTGCAAAGTATTTGTAAGGGCACATGCTACAATTACTCCTTTGATCATGCTTCTGCTTAGCCTTACCTGGTATGAGATGATTTCTGTTAGCCTGGCAAATGGAGAACCAGCAATAACTGGTAAGTTTTGTGACATTTAAAATGATACATTTAAAATGATACAAAGAAGATGAAACTCAAAACAGCCTGATAAAGTTCTGGTATGTAGGCACACTCCCAAGTCTTTAGGGACTGGTTTTGAATTTGATCCCATGCAAGTAGTAAGAGGCTGCAATCACTGCCATCTGCAGTTTTGTCTTGAGAAGACGGGACTCTCATACATTAATTCCTCAGGCTGTCAATACATAGCCTCAAAACATGACCTCTCTAGGACTGGGGTATCTTATGGAGGTGCTTGGGCCAAATCCCAAGTGATAGGCAGGCTCCCAGGCTGGAAAATGTCCTGCCACAATGTTAAGTATAATTTTGAAAATACGCGTGACTAAGAGTTGTTCTTTTAAATCGTGTGAGCCCACATCTTAAAAATGTAACGTTATCTATGTTGGTTATTTAATTGTTTCTAAATATTTCAGAACATTACATAGCATAATATAATATCACTACAAGTAGCGTTCGAAAAACCTTTGTCCTCAACCTTAAATACAGTGCAAGTGCTAGTCATGTTCTAATTATGCAGATATTAGTAGTGACTCCACAATTTAGATTGCTTTGAGATTTGCATTTAAAGAAGTAATAAAATCTCCATGTTTCACCCTTTAAGGATTGTATTTAGTTTCCAAATCTGGCACTAGAAATGTCCAGGTTATTTCTGTAGTGAAATGCTCACTTTTTCAGAGAAAACATTTAAAAATGCTGTGGTTGGATAGGAAAGGTGCACTGAAAGTGGCAGGGGTCCTATGGGAAAAATAATTTGTGATCATATAATTAAAGGCTGTATCACAATGCATACACACAATCTGTCTTAATATAGGCAACCTCAATTCTGCCATTTCCTAATTTCCCTTATGGGTCCCGGGACAGAATAGGCCCCCTGTCCTCTTGCATGGGTTGCGGAGGATTGCAAGGGAGAATAGAAATCGAGAGTACTTGCAGCCAGAGGGAACAGGGGATAGACCGGAGAATCGCACCATCACCGGGAAAAGGCAGGTCTATATGATTGGGGACTCCTTACTGAGAAGAATAGACAGGCCTGTAACCAGAGCTGATCCAGAGAACAGAAGGATGTGCTGTCTGCCGGGTACTAAGATACGGGATGTGGACCTGAGGCTGAAGAGGATCCTAACGGGAGCGGGAAAGAATACACTAATTGTCCTTCATGTGGGAACAAATGATACGCCTAGATTCTCGCTGGAACATATCAATGGAGACTATGCCAGGCTGGGGAAGACGCTTAAGGAAATCGAGGCTCAAGTGATCTTCAGTGGGATTCTGCCTGTTCCTAGAGAAGGGCAACAAAGGTGTGACAAGATGACTTTGGGATGTATGGCCACTGGGAGGCATTCATGGACAGAGGACTGTTCTCTCAGGATGGACTTCACCTGAGTAGGGAGGGAAATAGACTTCTAGGATGGAGGCTGGCACAACTGATTAAGAGAGCTTTAAACTAGGAATTGGGGGGAGATGGTTGGGAGATGTCCAGGTAATCTCCACACTGGATTTTAACATTGAGAGGGAAGGAAACGACGTAAGAAACAGCCGTGGGTAGGAGAATGGACATAAGGAGGAAGGGTAGTGTAGATACCAGTCTAATAGGTGATATTGGCAGTAGAATGTCTGGGCCTAATTGGGTAAAGAATGTGAGCGAAGCCAAACAGCAAAAACTAAGATGTTTGTACACCAATGCGAGGAGCCTAGGTAACAAAATGGAGGAACTAGAATTACTAGTGCAGGAAGTGAAACCAGATATTATGGGGATTAACAGAAACATGATGGAATAGTAGTCATGACTGGAGTACAGATATTGAAGGGTATGTGCTGTTTAGGAAAGACAGAAATAAAGGCAAAGGTGGTGGAGTAGCATTGTATATCAATGATGAGGTAGACTGTAAAGAAATAAGAAGGGATGGAATGGATAAGACACAGTCTGTCTGGGCAAAAATCACATTGGGGAAGAAATCTACTAGAGCCTCCCCTGGGATAGTGCTTGGGGTGTGCTATAGACCACCAGGATCTGATCTGGATATGGATAGAGACATCTTTAATATTTTTAATGAAGTAAATACTAATGGGAATTGTGTGATCATGGGAGAGTTTAACTTCCCAGATATAGACTGGAGGACAAGTGCTAGTAATAATAATAGGGCTCAGATTTTCCTGGATGTGATAGCTGATGGATTCCTTCACCAAGTAGTTGCTGAACCAACAAGAGGTGATGCCATTTTAGATTTGGTTTTGGTGAGTAGTGAGGACCTCATTGAAGAAATGGTTGTAGGGGGCAACTTTGGTTCGAGCGATCATGAGCTAATTCAGTTTAAACTAAGTGGAAGGATAAACAAAAATAGATCTGTGACTCGGGTTTTTGATTTCAAAAGGGCTAACTTAAAAAAATTAAGGAAATTAGTTAGGGAAGTGGATTGGACTGAAGAACTTGTGGATCTAAAGGCGGAGGAAACCTGGAATTACTTCAAGTCAAAGTTGCAGAAACTATCAGAAGCCTGCATCCCAAGAAAGGGGAAAAAATTGGCAGGAATTGTAGACCAAGCTGGATGAGCAAGCATCTCAGAGAGGTGGTTAAGAAAAAGCAGAAAGCCTACAAGGAGTGGAAGATGGGAGCGATCAGCAAGGAAAGCTATCTTATTGAGGTCAGAACATGTAGGGATAAAGTGAGAAAGGCCAAAAGCCATGTAGAGTTGGACCTTGCAAAGGGAATTAAAACCAATAGTAAAAGGTTCTATAGCCATATAAATAAGAAGAAAACAAAAAAAGAAGAAGTGGGACCGCTAAACACTGAGGCTGGAGTGAAGGTTAAGGATAATCTAGGCAAATACTTTGCCTCAGTCTTTAATGAGGCTAATGAGGAGCTTAGGGATAATGGTAGCATGACAAATGAGAATGAGGATATGGAGGTAGATATTATCACATCCGAGGAAGAAGCCAAACTCGAACAGCTTAATGGGACTAAATCGGGGGGCTCAGATAAACTTCTTACAAATACTTACTCTACGCAAAAGAATTAATGGACACAAATCTGACATCAGGAATCATAATACTCAAAAACCAGTGGGAGAACACTTTAACCTGTCTGGCCATTCTATGACAGACCTGCGGGTGGCTATCTTAAAACAGAAAAACTTCAAAAACAGACTCCAAGGAGAGATTGCTGAGCTGGAATTGATATGCAAACTAGACACAATCAACTCAGGATTAAATAAGGACTGGGAATGGCTGAGCCATTACAAACATTGAATCTATCTCCCCT
>NW_020676369.1:0-2048 GCF_002925995.2 Terrapene triunguis
CCCCCCGCTCTCAGCGCCTCCCATCCACGGGCAGCCACACTTATCAGCACCTCCCCCTCCATCCCCGCACCTCCCGATCAGCTGTTCATGCTATGCAAGACACTCGGGGGCGGGGGGAAATGGAGCGAGGACACTGCAGGCTCAGGGGAGGGGGTGGAGTCGGGGCAGGGCCTGTAGCTGAGCAGTGAGCACGCCCAGCACATTGGAAAGTTGGTGCCTGTAGCTCCAGCCCAGGAGTTGGTGCCTATACAAGGAGCCCCATATTAAATTCTAAAGAGCCACATGTTGGCCACCCCTGATCTAGACCATCCCTGAGAGGTGTTTGTCCAGCCTGCTCTTAAAAATCCCCAATGATGGAGATTCCACAACCTCCCTAGGCAATTTATTCCAGTGCTTAACCACACTGACAGTTAGGAAGTTTTTCCTAATGTCCCACCTAAACCTCCCTTTCTGCAATTTAAGCCCATTGCTTCTTGTCCTGTCCTCAGAGGTTAAGAAGAACAATTTTTCTCCCTCTTCCTTGAAACGACCTTTTATGTACTTGAAAACTGATCATGTCCCCTCTCAGTCTTCTCTTCTCCAGACTAAACAAACCCAATTTTTTCAGTCTTCCCTCATAGGTCATGTTTTCTAGACCTTTAATCATTTTTGTTGCTCTTATCAGGACTTTCTCCAATTTGTCCACATCTTTCCTGAAATGTGGCGCCCAGAACTGGACACACTTCTCCAGTTGAGGCCTAATCAGCACGGAATAGAGCGGAAGAATTACTTCTCGTGTCTTGCTTACAATACTCCTGCTAATACATCCCAGAATGATGTTTGCTTTTTTTGCAACAGTGTAACTCTGTTGACTCATATTTAGCTTGTGATTCACTGTGACCCCCAGATCCCTTTCCGCAGTACTCCTTCCTAGGCAGTCATTTCCTGTTTTGTATGTGTGCAACTGATTGTTCCTTCCTAAATGAAGTACTTTGGATTTGTCCTTATTGAATTTCATCCTATATACTTCAGACCATTTCTCCAGTTTGTCCAGATCATTTTGAATTTTAATTCTATCCTCCAAAGCACTTGCAACCCTTCCCAGCTTGGTATCGTCCGCAAACTTTATAAGTGTAACAGAGAGACTCTGCTACTGGGAGGGATTCACAATGTCTCAGAGGGTTACACCCTGGTGGGACAGGGCTAGGTCTGTACTGGAATAAAGTCACTCTTTGCTTCACAGTGTGGCGGAACCTAGAATATCCATTAGCAGGGAAAAATCCTGGGGGGAATCGTCATGTGGAAAGGACAGAAACCCCATCTGAAGTCTCTCACATTGCCCTTCTCGCCCTGGCAGGCTACAGAATAACGTCCACATTTCGCTCCAGATCATCCCCTCCTCCCAGGGGGAAGGAAATGGCTGCAATGGAGCTGACTCAGGTAAGGGATTATCAGAAAGCTGGTGGTGGGTTCTGCTTGGAGGGAGAGGAGCAGTAAATATATAAGATGGTGGGAGCTGCTCGAGGTGGTGGGAGATAGGAACTATCTAGGGTGGAGAAAGAGAGGGGACAGGATGTGACAAACCTGCTGAGAGTTGTGTAATCTAGGGTGTGGTAGGTTGTCACCCCGGGGTGCAGTGTGGAGGGCTTCTGGGAACTGCTGTCCCCTCTAACCCTGAAGCTGGGCTGGCCCTTCTCACACTGCTTTGCTGGAGATTCAGCCAGCCTCTCACAGCCCTTTTCTTACCCAACACGACAGCAGATGGCACCATGCATCCAACTAAGCTACCTGAATGCTTTACCTAAGCCACTCAAGGACAGATAGAAGACAAAAGCCAATTTCTCAGCAGTAAGTGATAGCAAACAGATCAAAGCAGATTACTTCGCATATAACCAAAAACTCAAACCAAGCCTAACATACTAGATGGATAGAATTTGATTTAGCAGTTTCTCACCCTGACTGATGATTGAAGCAGTCCACCAAGTTTCCATACATAAGCTAGAAATCCCTTTACCCTGGGACCAACACTTCCCCCAGTTCAGTCTTTGTTCCTCAGGTGCTTCCAGGAG
>NW_020676370.1:0-6887 GCF_002925995.2 Terrapene triunguis
CCGCCTCACCTCCCTCCCCCCCCCCTTACCTGCTGCCTGCTTCCCGCGAATCAAATGTTCGCGGGAAGCAGGGGAGGGGGCGGAGTTGGGGCGGGGACTTTGGGGGAGGGGCGGAGTTTGGGCGGGGGCGTGGGCGGGGCGGGGGGCGGGGCCGGGGCCCCGTGGAGTGTCCTCTTTTGGGACACTCCACATATGGTAACCCTAGCCTAAAGCCTTTGTCTGCAGCCATATTAGGAGAGCAGCAGCCATTAGCTAAGGCCTTGTCTACACTGCCACTTTACAGCGCTGCAACTGTCTCACTCAGGGGTGTGAAAAAACACCCCCCTGAATGCTGCAAGTTTCAGAACTGTAAAGTGGCAGTTCACAGTGCACAGGCGCTGGTAGCTACTCCCCTCGTGGGGGTGGGTTTTTTACAGTGCTGGGACTACACAGTCACATTAAGGGCAGCACTTTAACGTGGCTAGTGAAGATATACCCTGAGAAGCAGGAAGTCACATCTTCACATTCCATCTAAATTACATTAAAACAATGTAATATCAGGCTGTAAAAAGGAGATCCTGTCCTAATAGTACCCACTATCACCAGCTAAAGAAACAGATCTTAAGATGGTTAAAGAAAACTTAGTTTGACAGCATTCTGTCTGGCAAGAAATCACTTATCAATAGATGTGGTTGTGAAATCTTCATTTCTTTATTGTTTTATCTTTATGGTCCCCACTTCTCTGTTGTTTGTCTGTATGATCTCATCTGGTTCTTTGATAGATTCTGTCTGTTACATAATTAATTTTGCTAGGTATAAATTAATTAAGATGGTGAGATAGGATTGGTTAGAGAATTTTGTTAAAATATGTTAGGATTGGTTAGTAAAATTTTAGTATAATGATTGCTTAAGGTATAGCTAAGCAGGATTCAATTTTCACTATATAAACTGAGATCCAAACGGAAGTTCTTCAGGAACCAGCTCCAGGACACAGCCCTAAGACCAGAGCTTCTAGACCTCAACACTCTGCCAATGATACCATGCAGATGGACTGGATCCTGACTGGCCATCAAGAAAAGTTCATCTGTCTTATTGGGAGTGGTGAGCACTGTATGTGTAGCTTGTGCATTCTGTTTTTTGGTGATTATTAATAAATAGAGAGTAAGTAGGATATTACTGTGTAAGGTAAAGGACCCCGCAAACCCACAGAGTGTAAGGTTATGCCTGAGCCCATGGAAGGGTAAGGGTGTGTGTCTAAATTAAGAGGACTAGCCTGTATTTGCATAGCCACGCCTACTCTGCCTAGGGGATCAGCAGCTAGTACAAGGGATGTTAAGAAAAAGAGAACATGTGTGTGTAAATATATTGTGTAAATATTTGAGGTTTTAAGGACCTAAATCAACACTCCTGGTTTGTAAAACTCTTGTTTTGTAGGTTTAAGATTAACTGGTTTTGTTTTGTTGTAAATAATACCACTAAAAATCCATTTGAATCTTTCATTCAATGATGCAAAACTAACAGACGCTTTTTGCCAGACATGGGTAATTAGTGTTGACTCCACAGGGAGTCTCCCCCAGGGCAGGACTGAGGCTCATGTGGAGGAAGCTTGTCCTCGGGAGAGGGAAAGCTTTTGGCACCGTCTTTCAGCAGCAGGGGCTGCCCTGGAGTGGGGACTCTGTCTCAAAGCTACTGGCACATGAGCATTTGTGGATCTGTGTGGTCCCCAGTTTGGGATGCTGGGTACCCAGCATAGGCACCACCACATGGCTGGCTGTGGGCATGTGGCAACATTGCTGAGAGGCAGGTGCTACTGCCAGCATCAAGCACGTACAGACAGGCTCTAGGTGCGTGTGTGAGGGTGTGTATGTATATAGGTGTGTATGGGTGTGTGACGTTATTGATATCATCTGGGACCATATAGAACATGGTTGCAACCAAGGTCCTGTAGTGGCACCAAATCTTATATAAAGGGGGTCAAATGAGGTGTCGTAGACAAGGTTATGGTTTGCTGGTTATGATTATGCTGTCTATACGTGTGTAACGATTTTGTAGTTGAAGTTATGAATATTGGCTCTATACTGTCTGCATTTCAAACTTATGCTATGCTTCTGAGTGACATCCCAGACAAGTTGGTGTTAGCTCTGCCTAGCCTGCTTGATGGCCCATTAAGGACCATCAGCTATACAATTGACCCATTGAGAGAAGGCAGATACGCCTTGCAACTCAGCAAAGTATGCAGGGACTGGCCCATGTGACTCCAGACTCCATTTTGCTGTAATTTTCCACAGTAAGGACAAAGATGTTCTTACACCTGGAAAAGACTATAAAAGGCTGCTGCAGCTCCTCTATCTTGTCTTTAATCCTGCTTCATAGCTCTGGAGGAACTTTGCTACAAACTGAAGCTCTGAACAAAGGACTGATGACCCATCCCAGCTGAGGATGTATTTCAGAGACTTGATTTGAACCTGCAGTTTCTATCACTGCTACAAGCCTGAACCAAGAACTTTGCCATTACTGTATGTAATTGATTCCATTTAACCAATTCTAGCTCTCATCTATATCTTTTTCCTTTTATGAATAAACCTTTAGATTTTAGATTCTAAAGGATTTGCTACAGCATGATTTGTGAGTAAGATGTGATTTGTATATTGACCTGGGTCTGTGGCTTGGTCCTTTGGGATCAAGAGAACCTTTTTTCTTTTATTGGGGTATTGGTTTTCATAACCATTTGTCCCCATAACGAGTGGCACTAGTGGTGATACTGGGAAACTGGAGTGTCTAAGGGAATTGCTTGTGTGACTTGTGGTTAGCCAGTGGGGTGAGACCAAAGTCCTCTTAGTCTGGCTGGTTTGGTTTGCCTTAGAGGTGGAAAAACCCCAGCCTTGGGCTGTAACTGCCCTGTTTTAAGCGATTTGTCCTGAATTGGCACTCTCAGTTGGGTCCCGCCAGAACCGCATCGTTACAGGGTGTGTAAAAGCCAGGGTCTGAATGAGCTCTCCCTCCCATCTATTGATGAACTAGGTGGGAAAGACCTCAGGAATAGCCTGTATTTGCATAGCCACGCCTACTCTGCCTAGGGGATCATCAGCTAGGCCTGCTTTGCCAAAGCGATCAGTTTTAGCTCTTTTGGTTTAAAATTCACTTTAGCTTTGAACGCAGGAGTGAGGAAATGTTATTATCCTGATTGTATGAATAAGAGTCAGCAGAACTGTATTTATCATGCCTTGACTAAGGCAGTCACCCTAACTTTAGCAGGGGGTTGTGACGCTAAATGCAAGTGAAAGGCAGAGGGCAATGGGAACAGGTGCTCTTAGGTGGTGGGGAGGATTCTGTGTAGGTAGTTCAGATCACATTTGACACCCCCCCTCCAGTGTTTAAAGATAGAGCTCATCCAAATGAATTGAGAGTCTTTGTTTCTGCTGAGTGATTGCTAGGGCTGAAATCACTGATGGGTAGGTCTAGGGGGCTGAACCTTAGACCTGGTGTGAAAGACAGCACAGAGGTTGCAGCAGTAGTCAGGTTCCCTACTGCCTGGTGAAATCACTCAGAACTGGGCTAAGTGGTGGAAACTCAGAGCGTGGCATCGCAGCCAGACACAGGGGCAGCAGTGAGTGGCAGGCAGCAGCAGCAGCGGTAGCAGCAGAGGCATTGCTTGACCCCTGACCCCATCAGGGGTGGGTGGTGAACCCATGTGAATGCTCCCCTGAATTCTGGGACTACGCTGACCTGGGACAACCAGTTGTGAATGGGGTACAGCAGAGGGAAAGCGGAGTGCTGTGTTAAAGGGATATTCGTCTGTCGGACTTCCACACGGCAAGGTAGAAAACAGAGGCAAAGGATACGGTGGGGTGGGAGGTTACTTATTGTTTGCACGCTTTTGACTTATTGGTGTGGGGTTTCCCCAAATTCATGCAGAGTTCCCTCTCCCTATTAATGAACGTTTGCTTTGCCTCTTTACGGGCCCGGGAGTGTGTGTGCGTGTGGGTGGTAGTTTCCCCAGATTTCTAGGTAGGGGCTTGAGCCGGATCTGGTTTTGTAACGTTAAGAGGAACCCCTAGATGTAGAACCCAGCCCTTGGTGCTGCTCACACCC
Source organism: Terrapene triunguis (assembly GCF_002925995.2). Taxonomy (NCBI): domain Eukaryota; kingdom Metazoa; phylum Chordata; order Testudines; family Emydidae; genus Terrapene; species Terrapene triunguis. The sequence goes on from NW_020676370.1 coordinate 4,072, forward strand.
CCTGGCACAAGGGTTATGTGCAGGTGTCCAACTCTGCCGTAGCCAGATGTGAACAGTCTCCACTGCCACCTAGAGGGCAAGGGAGATGTAGCAGGAAACTTGTTCCAGTAACAAAGATCATGGACATGGGAGAGAAGAAATGACTAGTTTTTTCCCATTTTTTCCTGTCACAAAGAATAAAGAACACAAGAACGGCCACACCGGGTCAGATCAATGGTCCATCTGACCTAGTATCCGTTCTTCCGACAGTGGCCAATCCAGATGCTTCAGAGGGAATGAACAGAACAGGCAATCATCGAGTGATCCATCCCCTGTTGTCTACTCCCAGCTTTTGGCAAATAGAGGCTAGCGACACTCAGAGCATGGGGTTGCATCCCTGCCCATCCTGGCTTATGCCTTATTTAATATATTAGAAGAATCATCAGTCATGGTTTAATTTGTTCTAAAATAAAACATTTTGTAACATGGCAGTAAAATCCTAGCAGTTGTGTGGCCACACACACACACACACACACACACTGCACCACACATACACTGCACTAATGAACTCCAGCTCCCCCAGCACCCCGAAGGCTCTCCCAGATGCTAGGTACCCCCCAAATAAACAGGATGCTCACAGCAGCCTAGACGGAGGTTGGTTTCATTCACTCAGGGCCACCGCTGAGCTGTTCTGGGGGCTCTCCATGCACTGGGGAGCTGAGTGACTGACTGCAATAGACAGAAGCATTCCCACTACGTGCCCAGTGAGCCACATGCCTCCCCCATCCCAAATCCTGTCCTGTTCCCACAGCCACAGTCTAGTCCCTTCCCTCCTGGGGCTGAGCTGTAGTTTTGCAGTTGCAGTAGCATTTGTTGAATAGGGACCCTGCCATGAGCAGAGAAATGCCCCTCATTACAGAATCTGGCAGTTCAGATGGCAGAGGCCTTCAAGAGCATAAATGACCCCCCAAAAAACACTCCAAATCAGATACAGATGGATCCATTTGATTCTCCGGGCCCTTTGATTACATACTGATTGCATGTAATAGAATCAAATTGCAGATGACCAGCACTCCCCCTTATTATTCCATATTATATACATAGTGTCATTAGTGCAGGTGGGGGATTATAAAAGGCAGGCCGTATTAGACACAGAATAGAATCTCTGCCCCGAAATCGGGATGGGACACCACCGCAAACGCTGTCCTGTAGGGAATGACTCCATGCAGACAGACAGTTACAAGAACAGTCAGGTTCACGGAGTTCATGGAGGACAGGTCCCAATGACTATTAGGTCACGGATGCAACCCCATGCTCTAGGTGTCCCATAACTTCTGACTGCCAGATGCTGGGACTGGACAACAGGGGCTGGATCACTCTATAATTGCCCTGTTCTGTTCATTCCCTCTGAAGCATCTGGCACCAGCCACTGTCTGAAGATAGGATACTGGATACTAGATGGACTATTGTTCTGACCAAGTGTGGCCATTCTTATGTTCCATGTTAAGTGTTCAGAGTTCATGAGCCAGGCCCCCCAAATCATGAGAGATAAAAAATAATCAGTGGTGGGTTCTGTTTATTAGCCTGGTGGGGTTTGAGCACTGAGAGGTCAGTCACATCTTCCAGCTTTTCTCCACACGCATGAAGGCAGGACCCTGGCTCTTTTAATGAAAGCCAAGAGTCTCCTATAATCACATGACTCCAAGAGCTAGGGCTTTATGAAAAACAGCAGATATCACGCGACTTGAGAGTTGGCTTCTAGCCAATCAAGCACTTATAAAAAAACTGCCCCTCATTCATTCTATGTTAATTGCACATACCCATTGGCCACAAAATCAGCTCCACCCCAGCCCTGTTGCCCAGCATAACACTCCACGATGCCCCGAGACCAAAGATTTCAAAGCTTACTAACTACATTGCATGAACGGATCTCCCAATGGCATGGCATGGATGTGCCAGTTATCCAAGTACCCAGTAAGTGACACTGGTGGGCCATTCGATGCAGCACCTAGAGAGGTGGGTTTGTGACCAGCCATGAGGATGTGCCAGGAGCAGCAGGTAGATGCCAGGAGGCTGGTATTTGGCTATAATCGTAGACGCTGAGGTTCAGCCTTGGGAGCTCGTCTGAAGGCGTTGGCGCTGCAGCCAGCAGCAGCCAAAGGGAATATGAATGCGGTAGAAGTTGCTTTGCTGGTAGCTACTTCTCCTGGCTTAGCGGGGGATGGAGCAAGGCAGGAGCAGGCGAGCCTCAGCGAGCCCTCAGAGTCACTTCCACCGGGAAATGGTCACTGACGGCCAGGGCCTGGACACAAACGGGAGAAATCACAGAGCCTAAGTTGTGGGGCTGCTCAGCAGGCATAAGATACAGGTTGTCCATGACCTCGTGTCATGGCTCATGTTGTCACATGGATCCTGGCAATTCCTGAGGTGCAGTAGGAGGCAGAATGGGCTAATGGACAGAGCATGTGTCTAGATCTCTTCCGTGCCCTGATACCGACTGATTGCATGGCCTTGGGCAAATCATCCAACCTCTCCAGGCCTCAGTTTCTCCAACTGTACAATGGGGATAACGCTGACCTTCCCTATCACAGGGCTCTGCCAGGGTGAGTCAATTAATATTAATGAGGTGGTCTGAGATCCTCCTATGCAAGGTGACTCGTCAAACGCAGGGGTCCTGTTAGCTCCCTGCCTTTGGGGAGGTTTTAGATTAGCTCCCAGGCGGCATTCCCATCAGGAGTGTGAGCGCAAACCAGGGGAAGCCTGGCCTGTGCTCATCCCATGGACATCGAGGCCAGCAGCATGCGCCGAACAGGAGGCCAATGCCAGAATGAGCCAAG
>NW_020676371.1:0-1017 GCF_002925995.2 Terrapene triunguis
TGGCTGGTTAGAGGGACAGGAAACACCCCCCACTGCCCACGGGTCTGCCTGTGACCTCCCCAGGGCCGGGGTGTCTCTGGGGCCATAGGGGATCATGCGGACAGCAGCGGGGGTGACCGAGAGAGCAGGGACAGGAAGGGGAGCCCATGAGGCTGGAGCCCTTGCACCTCCCATGGGCCCCCCCCGCAGAGGCGGATACAGGGCAGTGGGTGGCTGGTCTGTGAGTGGAGGAGCAGGGCGAGATGCTGGGGTCTCTGCCAAGGGGCAGTCTAAGGGCTGGGGGGTCTGCGTTGCAGCCAGTGCCCGGGCGAGATGGCTGGGAGGGGAGCTGTCAATCTGTATTTCCACACTGGGCCCGATTCTGCCACATCACTCAGAGCGCACAGCACGGTTAGGCTGAAAGGTGCTAATGACTGTCATCCCGGGGGTGGGGGAGGGCTGGCATCCACAGCTAATCATAGACTGCACTAAAGCCAGTGGGTGCCCAGCGCCCTCATTCCGGCTCCATGCAATGTGCAATCAACACTCTCTGCGCAGTAAAGAGACTGCAAACAACAGAGGCCACTGCCCAAGGCACTAGGCTCTGTAGCCCAGGGGGCTGCTCCACACGGCTGTTTTTAGCAGGCCAGCACAAGCCCTGCTACTGCAAGGCTGTTAACCTGCCCTGGGAGACTCGCCCCCTGCAGCAGTGAAGACCAGCGGTTCTCAAACGTTAGCGCTCAGGGCGGGGACACGCGCAGAGACCCTCTGTGACAAAGTGGGACTGTTCTTAATGTTTCCTCTGAATACTGTGTGGGTGCCTCAGTTTCTGTCACCTGGCAACTAATGGCCAGGCCCTTTCCCCATGCAAGGGGATGCTAAAGGTGTGGGAGAACAAAGAGATCAGGTGACCTCCTGGCCCGGGAAAGGAACTCAGCAGAGAAGGGGGGGCTGGAGGGGGTTTCAGTTTGGAGCTGGCTGGGGACGGGAAGTGAGGGCAGACAGGGTTATCTGGCTTGCTGGGCCCCAGAATGGACC
>NW_020676372.1:0-1542 GCF_002925995.2 Terrapene triunguis
AGAAACAGCCGGGCTCCAAAGGTGCTATTTAGCAGCACCCTCAAGCAGAGGGACAGGCACACATTTGGAAGAGGGAAACTGCTCTGCACACTAGCCTGGGCATCCGCCCATTTTCTTTGGCAAGTCAGGAATGGCAAAGGCTAGCCTGGAAGCAACTAAGGCTCACGCTCTAGCCTTTGTGATGCCCTACGCCCCAATTCCGTCCTGGGGCTCTAGCTGAAACCAGAGCATGGGCCTGAGCGGCCAAGAAGAGGTTCCAGGCCTGAAGAAAGCAGGAATTTCTGCACAAAGGGAAAACTAAGCAAACACAACCATGAAGGGACTTGAACCCTTAATTGCCTGATCTAAAGTCAGCTGCCTTCACCCTTAGGCCACAGGGGAAAAGCTTCTCCAAAGCCTTCTTTAGAAAAGGTGGATGGACACTGTTTCTCGGGTCATCTACTGAGGGGCAGAGACTCTCTGGGCACAAGAAGTCGAGTTCCCAGCGAGATGTGGCGCCAGGTGCAGGACTTTGGCAGGGAGGCTTCAGCATGGGGGATTGGGATGCAGCTGGCTGTATAGGTGCGATTTAGTGGCCCCACGGCACAGGAGGGAGGTCGAGGAAAAGGAATCTTGCTGGTAGGCAGTGGCCGTGGAGAAAAAGAGGAAGGGTACCTGGGACTTTTTTTTTTGGCCTCTCTTTTGCCTGCCTGCCTCCTTGCCCTTGTGGGGGAGGTGTAAAGGCTTTCAAAAAGCCTGGCGAGCTCAGCCTGTAGCGCTCCTTGTCCCTCCCAGCAGACAGAGGAGGGCAGGGTCTTCTCATTTCCCACCCACCTACTAGGCACAGGGTGATGTGGGAGGCAGAGCTCTGGGCAGAGAACAGGGACAGGAATCCCAGCACCTCCCCTTTGTATTCACTGCAGTCTCTGCCTAGGGGGTTCAGGCTCCAGTGCTCTGCTCTGTTTTCCCAGCCCTGTCCAGGGGGGTGTTTCCAGTTTCAGAAATGGGGGAATGTTCACACGCTCCCAATGGGTCTGTTCATAAACCAGGCCATAGGCTGAGCATGTCCCAGCAGGTTTATCAGTCCCTGTCCCCCCAAACCTCAGCCTGAGTGTTTCCTGACCCTCCCCTTCTACAACAACCCTCCCCAGCAGCTCCCCCCAAATCCCCTACCTGAGCTGGATCCACCACAGCCATTTCCCTGCCCCAGCCCCTAGGAAGATGGGACGGTCTGGAGCAAAACGGGGTCGTTATTCTGCAGCCTGTCAGGGCGAGAAGGGAAATTCGGGAGGTTTCTGAATGAGTGTTAGTCCATTTCACACCCCGATTCCCCCAGGCTCTGTCCCTGTAGACAGACACTCTAGACTCTGCCATGCTGGGAGAAGCCTCAGTGACATTATTACAGCACAGACCTGACCTCTCCCCCGGGACTAAACCTACCAGACGCTATTACTCTCCCAGGAAAAGAGTCTCTGAGCCAAACGCCAGAAAAGAGCAGAATCAAAGGAGCCGCTTTGGGGATCCCTCGACACTGTCCCCAGAACAGCCCATTCCCTCAGCAGC
>NW_020676373.1:0-1071 GCF_002925995.2 Terrapene triunguis
TTTTTTTTTTTGCTTGGGGCGGCCAAAAAGCCAGAGCCGGCCCTGGTTCTAGGATAACAGGCTTAGTAAAGTTCAGGTAAGGTGTTTTCTTTTTTGTAGATCAAATGTATATTTGATTTTTTTAAGCAAAAATGTTGAGTGGGATCATTCCTTCTGCTTCCTGATACACACTCAGATGGGACCTACCACATGTGGATTCCCCCAGTCTTTGCTGAAAGAGTTCTGTGAATCCAGTGTCCATGGGGAGGAGAGGAGAATGGGCGGGCAGACTGGGGCAGGAGAGGGCAGAATAGAAGTGGAACCAACATGCTAATTATCCCCCTTTCTTCTTCCATGGAGAATCTCAGAAAAGGATAGTACAGCTTTTGCTGTATTATCTTTTCCACTGAGACTCCTCAAATGTCTTGGAGTCAGCTGTGGTTTGAGTGGACCAGCCATTAGATGGGGGACATTTAAAACACAGAACCTGTGAATTAAATAAGGACTGAATAAGGAGCAGCCAGGGCCGGCTCCAGGCACCAGCCCACCAAGCTGGTGCTTGGGGCGGCACCTGGAGGGGGGCAGCGGCACGGCGCTCCGGCCCCCGGGGAGAGCGGGGCCATGGCCGGGCTCGCCGCCCTCCCGCCGGCGCTCTGGCCGCCCTCCCCCCTGGCGCCCTCCCCCCGGCCGCCGGGGGGGGGAGAGCGGCGAGCCCCAGCAGGGGCTCGCCGCCCTGCGCTCCGTCCTCCCAGGGGTCAGAGGGCCCCCCCCCCCGGCTCCCTCCCCCCGGCCGCCGGGGGGAGAGAGGAGCCCCCACCGGGGCTCCGGCCGCCCTCTCCCCCGGCGCCCTCCCCCCCCGCGGGACTCCCGCCCGCCCCCCCCCCCCCCGTGGGGGGGGGGGGGCGGCGGCCAGGGGTTTTTTTGCCTGGGGCGGCAAAAAAGCCAGAGCCGGCCCTGGGAGCAGCACTGTTTGACTCATACAGCGCAAGAGCCTTTTCTAAGACAGCAGTTCTCAATAGGGATGGTCTACTTCTAAGACACCCATGTTTGCAAACTGCTCATGGAGATTTTAAAAATTGGAACATATGGTCC
>NW_020676374.1:0-3035 GCF_002925995.2 Terrapene triunguis
TATCAGGGATGGTCTAGACAGTATTTGGTCCTGCCATGCGGGCAGGGAACTGGACTCGATGACCTCTCGAGGTCCCTTCCAGTCCTAGAATCTATGAATCTACGGGGCCCAGCAGATGCGGTGTGTCACCAAGCTAGCAGTGCAAACCAGAAGGCACAAAGGCCAATCCAAACCCAGAAAAGAGCCACAGCACAGCCAGTGGCCTGGACCAGAGACTGGGCCATAAATGCCCCCAGCCAGTGTCCCAAACACCAGGGAGTGCGAGGGGGAGAGCGAGAGATTCCCCGGAACTGCCAGGAATCGTGAGCCAGGCCTTGGGGAACAGCAGTGAGGATGAATTGGGCCTGACTCTGTGAGCCAGCCCGCGACGCAGAGATGGCCCCACAGTGCAGTCACCTGCCAGCGGGGCAGGAATGGACAGGAACGACAGACAGGGACTCACACATGAGGAGGCAGGGACGAGGACCCTACCCTGGGCTTGGACGCTTTGCAACACTTGTACAGCATGAACTGCCCATCAAGCCTTGGCGAACTGAATTGAGCTGGGGGGAGCTCAAGCAAGTGTGGTATCCATCTGCCGGGGGAGTTGGCAGCGAGTTCAATATCTAGGGGTTCCTCTAAACAATACAGCACAGAACCAGCTCAAGGCCCCACCCAGTAACCCGGGACAATTACACACCACCCCTGGAAATACTTCCCCCCTCGCAAGCACAGAGTCTGAGCACAGAACAGAAACTCTTAAGGAAAGGAGGGAAGTCACCCAACATTAATTTGGGAAATTGCCACAAGCAGGATTCATAAACATAAACCCATGAGCCAAACCCCCACCCCAGAGCTTGTTGGGCAGCATCCTTCTGCCTCAGGTTCTTAAGCCCAACAACCAAAAGTTCCTTTAATGCTCTTGTGACGGTGCTGCCCGTGGGAGCCAGCTGAGGTCACTCAATCAGGGTGAACTGCAAACAAAACAGGGCAGATAAACCCCAAAAGCTGGTGGATATTCCAATACTTAGATTTACCAAGCCAGCGCAAAACAGCTTCTGTAGTACCTCACTGATTACTCAGAAGTCCAAACAACGCAGTTCCCTTAAAGTGCCCAGCCTCAAGCCTCCATCCAGACACACCTGTCAGATATGATGACGATTACTGAAAATCTTATCTAATCATATAAAAGAAAAGGTTCTTCCAATCCCAAAGGATCAGCCACATACCCAGGTTCAATTATAACTTAGATCTTACCCAAAATACACGCTATAGTCAATTCTTATTAACTAAACTAAAATTTATTAAGAAGAAAAGAGAGAGTGTTTTGGTTAAAAGATCAATATACATACAGACTTGAATTCAATTCTTGAGGTTCAGATACATAGCAGAGGTGAGCTTGTAATTGCCAAAAGTCCTTTTAGAAATAGTCCATAGGTTATAGTCCAATGTCCATATTCAGGGTGGCTCCAGTCCGTGACTGGGGATCTCAATCCTTGTGGCTTAAGGTTTCCCCCTCTTGAAACCCAAAACAGATCTGAGATACAGCAGGATCGTATCCCAGGGTTCTTATACATTTCCAGCAGCCTTTTGGCCTGAGAAAACAATAGGCTTAATTCTCCTTCCAAACATCCTGGCAATTAGCACAGGGTAATTTATCCATTAAACAGTTCAGATACAGGTTACCACAACCTTCAAAGAGACATATAGACAATAATACTATTTCACTCAAGTATCATCATAAATGTTAATATTCCTTTTTTGATCTTTGAATTTAAAACTATAGCAATAGACAAGACTTGTTTGCTTTCATCACAAGTCCTGAGCAAACATCTCCCCTTCTATCTCTAACAATGCAGACTTGCATTTCAAAGCTCTATGCATTTACATATCTTCCTAACCAGTCCTTAAGGTTCACCCATGTGTCAGGTCAGTCTGAGTTAATTAACTCTTTCTGGCCCTGTCACCTTCCAATGAAATATTATATTACACTCCTAACGTCACAGCTCTCCTCCCTTCTCCGCATCTGACTCACTGTTGGTGTCCTTGGTCAATGACGACCCAGTGTTCAGAGGTGCATCTTCATGAGTTCACTCCCACTCTGGCAGGGGTGGGGGGAAAGGCACCTTGGCTGCTCCGCTGGCCAGGTACTCACTCTGGAGTCTACCACTCACCACTCTGCCCTGCTAGCAGTTCATCTGGCTTCTCTGCACTCTCCGGGATATTTTAATGTACCACCACTTAACACAGCTCTTACTGATTTCAGCACTTAGTAGGATAATCTCTTACATCAGAGACACTATCCTAAAGCAGGTCTAATGCTTACACCTAATCATCAGTGATTGCAGCCCTAAAGACCTCTCAACCTTAACCAATACCCACACCACCAAATACACACAACTGTCCTCACCATCTCTCATCTCTACTAGACTTTGGCATCCCTGTCCCCTGCCTAGCAAGTGCTGTTAAGTTTATGGTGACCCCTCAATCAGGTTATGCCAAGCACAGTTCTGCTGCCCTGGATTCACACAACAAGGACAATGACCTTTAGTACCCCTGCACCTAATAACAAAGGGCCTCGCAATCCAACACCTGCCAACAGCGATCATTGGGGCAAAGCAACCCCATCACGCTGCTCACCTAGGCAGGGTGGATGTGCCCATGCAAACAAGGTTGGCGCCTGAAGTCTTCTCCCCCAGCTCACCACTAGATGTCAGGGGAGAGCTCATTCAGACCCTGCTTACATGTGCATGTGTGAATGTGCATGGAAACACATCCATGTGTGAAAACAATGAGGAGTCCTTGTGGCACCTTAGAGACTAACACATTTATTTAATAATTTTAATCCTCATGATTCTAGGATTAAAATTATTACATAAATTTATTAGTCTCTAAAATGCCACAAGGACTCCTTGTTGTTTTTGCTGATACAGACTAACACGGCTACCCCTCTGAAACCTGTCATCATGCATGTGTGAGTGAAAATATGTCTGCATGCAGGTAAGTGTGCATAGATTCATAGATTCATAGATTCTAGGACTGGAAGGGACCTCGAG
>NW_020676375.1:0-1465 GCF_002925995.2 Terrapene triunguis
TGTCCGGCTTTTTGGGATTTCCCCCCGGACGGGGATTTGAGGCCCAAAAAGCCGGACATGTCCGGGAAAATCTGGACGTATGGTAACCCTATCTAATAGGGTTGAGAGTTTAGACTGCATGCTTATATTTTATTTTCTGTTGGTAACCACTCAGATTTTAAGTGATAGGCAAAAAGTCAATCTTTTGTCAATAAAGTCAATAAACTTCTTTTACTGTTTATCTTTACCAGTGAGTTTGCCTGAAGTATGGGGCAAATCTGCTCAGATTTGCAAAGGCCGGTGTATATCCACTTTCAATTGATGAAGTGGTGACCCAATTAATAAATTTGCAATGCTTATCTTGAGCAGTGCAAGACAGTATATTCCTGAGGTACAAGGCTGGGTGGGGTGTGGGGGGGGGGGGGGAAATGTGGCTGGTGCCTTGCTCTGTATGATTCGTGAGTGGCTCTGGGAGCAGTCATGCAATCTAGCTGGGTGTGGGACTCCACATGTGGTTGTGCTGAGTGGTAACAGCACCTGGAGGGGTTTGCTGGTTGTCACTAGCAAAGCATTGTGAGAGACAGCCCAGGCTGGAGAGTTAAGGGGGCACAGCAGTCCCACAGTTCCAGGCTGCACCCCGGGGATCCCGGCACACACAAATTAAAAATACTGAAGTGATTTTCTCAAACTTGGCTTGTGTTGTAGATCTCTTTGCTGGATTAAACAGCAGATTTCTAATTTTGATTACATATGGGTTCTTATCATTTGACAAGGCTACAGAATAATACGCTGGGAAAATTCATCAGATTGACCCAAACCCCCATACTCTACCCTGTTGAGGAACGATGTGCCTGAGGTAGTTAGGGGCTGTCAGGAATAGAAGGCTGTTAACATTCTTCTGGTGGAGAAATCCTCCAGGAGGGGAACTGGTAGACTGGTTACCTACTCTGGACACTAATGATTTTTACTGTTTGGGAGCTGATTACAGGAAAACCACCATTCTGGGATCAATGGGCATCTTTGAACAAAGATGAGCCTTGCTGTATGGCTGGCTTCCTAAGTGGTAGACAGCAGGTAATAAAGGATGATTGTATTCTCCTTTGCCTTTGTGAAAGTGACTACCAGCTTTTCCCGGGAGCACTTCCCCCCATCAGAACAGGGCCAGCTCTAACTTTTTTGCCGCCCCAGGCAAAAAAGAAGAGCGCCACCCCGCCGTAACACCCCCGTGCTGGGCCGCCGAAACCAGACCCCCCCCCCCGATTGCCGTGCTGGGTCGCCCCAAACCCCCGGAGCGCCGGGCCGCCGAGCGGGGCCACCGAACCCACCCGAGCGCCTTGCTGGGCCGCCCAAACCCTTGGAGTGCCGCGCCGCGTCGCCCAAACCCCCGCCGGGCCAGGCCACCCACACCCCCGAGCACCATGCCGGGCTGCCCAAACCCCCGCCCCCCCGAGCGCCACGCCGGCCGCCCAAACCCCCGCCCCCCCCC
>NW_020676376.1:0-4154 GCF_002925995.2 Terrapene triunguis
GACTTGTGAACAGAAGACAGACCTGTGCCACACCCTGCAGAGGAGTGATTAAGCTGCTGTATTCAATCTGGATATCAGGAAGGTCTCCTTGTCGGTAACTCCTGTACAGCGTGACCTGAGCATCATGCTTCATCTTCAGCTCAGATTTTATCTCCTGCAACAATTGCCAGCAAAAAAGCAGCCTTGATTACATGTAGAGACAAAAGATCATGTAATACCTACTCAGTGACATCTGTTTCTGGTTTAATGGAGGAGATGTAGTAAACGTGATCAAGTTTAACAATTCCTTTAAAAACTCTCATAAGTGTTAATGGCTTAAAAAACAAAACAGTTACAGAAATCATAATAAGGAGTTAAAACCAAACACCAAAATGATCTTGTTTTGTAAAAACAAAACAAAAAAAGCCTCTTCCTAAAGCTACTTTCACCCTTCCTTAGTACCACTGCATCTTAGGCCATGTCTACAGAAGTGGCATTAGTTTACCTTAAGTGAATTTTTTAACCGATTTACCTAAACCAGTGCAAACCTGTAGATTCATTCTGTTTTAAGAATGGCTTGTTTCATTTTGGCTTAAATTTATTCCTAATTAATTTAAGCTAAGCAGAAATAAACCTGGTTTGACATGAAATAGGACTGTCCAAACAGCCTTTTGCACCAGTTTAACTAAATCAGTTTTAAATTACATCTTAAACTAAACAGGTGCAACTCTCTCATGTACACAAGCATTTACTTTTCTCTCCAGATTCCTCTTCCTTTTTCCTTTTATACAAGTGAAAATACTAATGGGCTTTGGCAAAGGGGCAGGAGGGAGGATTAACAGTAAAAAGGTCTTGGGGTTTGCTTCCTCCCTATCCCCTGCAAAAAAATTACATATATATTGCAACTGCTATCTGGACCACCTGGAATTGCATTTCTGCATCTTGGAAGAGTGTGCACGCTAGCATGGGGAGGGGACTGCAATTTCTTTTCTGCTGCCCAAATCCTTCCTCTTCCTGCTCTTTTGGGCTTCCCATTTCTCACCTCCACAGCTCTATGCCTCATCTTCTTCCTAAACAGATCACTCTCAAAAAATTACAAGAGATATGTCATGGGGGAACTAGAGCTTTGGTGAAGCTCTCAGAGCACTAGAAATTTTTTTTGGCTGGTATCTTTTCACTCCTGCTGCCCCATCAGACATGACAATATTGATGCAAGGCTTTGTCCTCCATGGGTATTTTCTTGTCCAGCTGCATCAGTTTCCAGGCAACAATGCTTGCCATTTTTAGTTACATACCCTCATTAAACCTAGCAGAGTCCTCAAAAATGTGAGAAAGGTGAATTTTACACATCTAACATGAATGGGTTAAATAAACAGCTACTACAAATGATTTTAGAGAATTTTGTCAAGACCTGACACATAGTAATCTGCAATCTATAAACCCTGAAGGAAATCCAGTATCACACTTTACACAGGCTAAAATATTATTATTCATATCATCATAGTGCCTAGGAGTCCATCATGGATCAGGATCCCATTGTGCTAGGTGCTGTACAAACACATACTAGCTATGTGACATTTCAGGTTATTCCATCAGCCATTTCAGATTCTGTACGTGAGGGTGAACTCTGTCAGAGATGCATTATAGAACAGGGCTCACTGGACATTTTATCAGGCTTGCATGTACCTGCAGATCTTGAGTAGAGTACAGAAAATGGCCAGTTTTCCAATGTAGGCATCTAAAAATTGTCAATTTAAATCCATATTTAGGCATCTAAAGAAAAAGGGGGGAGGGGTGATTTTCAGAGGTGATGAGTACCTTCAACTCTCACTGAAGATATTGGGACTTGCAGGTGGTCAATACCCTGATTATCAGGACACATTAAAGTTACGCACTTAAATAAGACATCTACATTGGAAAACTATGCCCTATGCCAGGGGTTGGCAACTTTCAGAAGTGGTGTGCCAAGTCTTCATTTATTCACTCTGATTTAAGGTTTCGTGTGCCAGTAATACATATTAATGTTTTTAGAAGGTCTCTTTCTATAAGTCTAGAATATATAACTAAACTATTGTTGTATGTAAAGTAAATAAGGTTTTTAAAATGTTTAAGAAGCTTCATTTAAAATTAAATTAAAATGCAGAGCCCCCCTGACCAGTGGCCAGGACCCGGGCAGTGTGAGTGCCACTGAAAATCAGCTCATGTGCCGCCTTCGACACGCGTGCCATAGGTTGCCTACCCCTGCCTTATGCATACAAGAAACATTTAAGTAATATTAGAGTTTCACAGTCTACCACAACAGCTGAGGATTTTAGAGTTAAGATTAGCCCTTCCACTTTTAACTTGCACCATCGTTCCCAGGAGTTGTGATACAAGTGGTGCACAAAATCACATAGTCCAATACCCCCAACACAATATGAGAGAATGGAGTAAATACCCCCAGCGCTTTCCCTACTGGAGAAGTTTAAGTCACACTCAGCTTTACACACACAATGTATTATAAAATTTGCAATACGTAATCACAGATACCATCTCTGTAACAGAACCTATCTAGGTTCTTCCAATGGCACCCAACACCATAATTTTCCAATGACATGATGCTTCTATAGGTAAAATATCAGACTTCTCAAAAACAGCTAACACATCCTATCAGTCCTTAAAGATTTTAACCATTAATTATTAAGAAGCAAACAAACCTTTTCTCGTTTCTGCTCAGCAACACCTTTCCTTGCATAAATCAAGCTGAGTTTCTCTTGGTCCTTTAAGAAACGCCTGCGCAACCTTAGAATTTCTGCCCGTTCATCTATACCTAATGAATAATGAGTAAGCACCGACAATTTACACTCTTGTTTTGAGTATCAAGCCTTATAGCTATCCCCTTTAAAGACAACCTTAACTTATTTCAATTTTCATCAGCACTTCCTCATGTACATTCTATGTCTGACCTGTAAGTATGTAAAAAATTTGTGAGTGAATTGTACTATTGTCACTATTGTCTATGTGATAAATAGATCGTAAGCTCCTCAGGCCAAGTATTGTATTTTATCCAAGTTCTGAAAAGGATTCACCATGTTTTCAGCTTCTGTAAACAACAGAGTTGGACAGATCAAGAGATTTGGCAATAGATTATACTGCTTTCCATCTCAAGCCTCACTGGTTCAAATCCAACCCAGGACAGTAATGGACAAGAGTCATTCCAATGGCTGTTCAGTGGGGCTCTATATGAAATAAGTCTGTGATCTCAGTCCAACTCTTGGTAAACAGGTGCCCATAAACAACTTACACCATCACAACAGACACCCTGGCTAGCAGTCTCAACAGGAAGACAGTGGATTGATTGGCATGGAAACTGGACTACCTCTTTTTACTTTGAGTATATTCCTTTCAGAACAGGGTTGAAGTACCTTGACCTGGCAGCGTGAGGTACAGTGTCCATGTTGAAGGGGTCAGACTCCAGAGCTGTCTGCCTCACACTTTATTTTTAACTAACTATACAAAAAACCTCTAAGCAATTCCAGAACGATTCTAGTGCTTTTCAGACGTGGAGTGGATAAATGAAAGCTCATTTTCAGAGACTGATTTAGAAGAACAGTGATTAATTCTGCTGCCAAACTGGAATTTGAAAAATGTCTGAGGTACTACTCAAATTATTTGAAAAAGAAATAACTGTTTTAATGTTTACTACTTGTTAGGTTTATTTATGGAGACAATCAGACAAATGTAAAAAGATACAAGGAAATATAGATATCTCTGACATTTGCTTTCTGGTCATCTTGGAGAGAACAAGGAACATAAATAAGGAATGCTGGTGTTAGACAATGGAGGTTTTGTTACCCATCATTTTAGCCAACAATATTCCATTTTGTAGACACCTAAATAATTCCACTACTCAACCACCACTTATATTAAGAACAGCCACATTTGACATATTTATCTGGGGACAATGAATAAAAGATATATTAAGTAGGGTACAGTAGCCCACTCAAACTGAAGGACTTATATCTGACATGCTCCTTACATCAAATATGACAGGAAGCAGAATTTCCAGATTGTCCCTTCATTACAACATCCCAAAGAAGATGTCCTGCCACCAGGGCCGGTGCAAGGAAGTTTCGCGCCCTAGGCGAAACTTCCACCTTGTGCTGCCTCCCGCCCCAGCCCTGCGGCAGCTCCCC
>NW_020676377.1:0-6209 GCF_002925995.2 Terrapene triunguis
TCTGGCAGAGATGGAGGTGGATAAAAGCTAATTGTCTAGCGTTCAATCTGGATAAGATGGAGGTGAAGTTGATTGGCCAGGCGGAGGAAATATTTTGAGGAAGTGGTGAGGTCTGTACCTGCCCCCTCAGCTGAGAACATTTACTAGCTGATTGGGTTGCAATCTCATCATGTTATTTCACTCATCCCTTTCCCTAGATTTCCAACTAGCAAGAATGGCTGGAAATGCTGTATTTAAAAGTGTCTTGCAAGTGCGGGAGGAGGAAAAGCTGAGCTGAGCTGAGCTGGAGCCCTTTTTTGCATGTTAAAGATGTGTAAGAAAGGCCTGAAAGGTTTTCATTTAATTATTTATGTTGCTTGTTTGTTTTTCTACATTTGAAATTCAGGTAGGTGACTGGAGAACTGGTAGGATTGTGACATCACAGACATCATGGAAATGAAGCCTGATTAAAGGAGAGACAATGTCATCTTTATTCGGGTAGTTTAGCACTTTACATTTTTTATTTGCTTTGGGGGGAGAGAAAAGATGGTTGTTATTAAAGATTCAGCACACCTTCCCCTTCACCTAACGGATAGGAGAGCTGCTAATACACATATTGAGTCATACAAGAAATCTTCCAACAAGATTCAGAAGATCAAACACAACATTCCTTATATTTGTGAGGAGAAAAAAACGAGTAGAAAAATAAACATTCAGGCCTTTTTATACAGCATAAGATAGCAAAGGGGACATGAGAGGGGACATGATAGCAGTTTTTAGGTATTTAAAAAGGTGTCATAAGGAGGAGGGAGAAAACTTGTTCACCTTAGCCTCTAAGGATAGAACAAGAAGCAATGGGTTTAAACTGCAGCAAGGGAGGTCTAGGTTGGACATTAGGAAAAAGTTCCTAACTGTCAGGGTGGTTAAACACTGGAATAGATTGCCTAGGGAGGTTGTGGAATCTCCATCTCTGGAGATATTTAAGAGTAGGTTAGATAAGTGTCTATCAGGGATGGTCTAGACAGTATTTGGTCCTGCCATACGGGCAGGGGACTGGACTCGATGACCTCTCGAGGTCCCTTCCAGTCCTAGAATCTATGAATCTATGAAAGGGGGGAGGGGCATTAAAACCCACTCTTTAGCTCACCTTTTACTGGGTAAGAGACTGTGTCCTTTCCTTCAGTCCTGGAAAAGATCCTGAGATAACAAATTTCAGAGTAGCAGCCGTGTTAGTCTGTATCCGCAAAAAGAACAGGAGTACTTGTGGCACCTTAGAGACTAACAAATTTATTAGAGCATAAGCTTTCGTGGGCTACAGCTGTACGAAATCTTATGCTCTAATAAATTTGTTAGTCTCTAAGGTGCCACAAGTACTCCTGTTCTTTTTGAGATAACAAAGTAATGGGTTAGATGGTTGCAATATACTATTTCTTTTTTTTTTTTTTTTACAGTGCAAATATTCATAATAAAAAATAAGATAAGGTGAGCACTGTACACTTTGTACACTTTGTATTCTGTTTTGTAATAGAAATCAATATATTTGAAATGTAGAAAAACATCCACAAATATTTAATACATTTCCATTGGTATTCTGTTGTTTAACCGTGCAATTAATCGCGATTAATTTTTTTAAACACAGTTAATATTTTTGAGTTAATCACATGAGTTAACTGCGATTAATCAACAGTCCTAGTTTATTCTGAAACTAACCTGGTTAAGGTTGACAGATATTTTTAAGGAGAGTGCCCTATAAATATAAACTGCATAATAAATTATAATAATGCTTAGATACAGGCTGGGGAAATGACAGGTCCCAGCATGCAATGCTCCATCTGAATATCTCTTTAATTAGGCTTGTGGGGTTCCCCATGAGTAGCATTCCATTTCAATCTAAGAGGATGTTCAGCAGGGAGCTGTGACTCCAGGAGACACACAGGCCCAGAACCCCAAAGGATGTTGGGTTTGATGTGCATGTGCTGGGCACCAGTGGTGGCTTGTGAAATTTAGGAGATCAGACTAGATAATCTGGTCCTTTCTGGTCTAAAGTCTTAGACTTTATGGAGTCCAACTCCCAATCTGGGCCAAAGTCCTCCCTCTTCACATCAGTGCCTCTTTAATACACAGGTGTAAACCTATAGGAACATAAGAATAGCCACTCTGCGTTGGACCATTGGTCCGTCTAGCCCAGTATCCTGTCTTCTGACAGTGGACGATGCAAGAGGCTTCAGAGGGAGTGAACGGAACAGGACAATTTATCAAGTGGTCCAGTCCCAGCTTCTAGTGGTCACAGCTGTGGGGACACCAAGAGCATTGGGTTGCATCCCTGACCATTTTGGCTAATAGCCACTGATGGACCTGTCCTCCAGGAACTTACTTAATTCTATTTTGAGCCCAATTATACTTTTGGCCGTCACAACATGCCCTGGCACTGAGTTCCACAGGTTGACTGTGCTTTGTGTGAAGAAATATTTCCTTTTCTTTGTTTTAAGCCTGCTGCCTATTAATTTCATTGAGTGACACCTAGTTTCTGTGTTATGTGAAGGGGTAAACAACACTTCCCTATTCACTTTCTCCACGCCACTCATGGATTTTATAGACCTCTATCATATCCCCCCTCAGTTGTCTCTTATGAAAGCTGTTCCATCCCTCTAACAATTTTTGTTGCCCTTCTCTGTACTTTTTCCAATTCTAATATGTCTTTTTTTGAGATGGGGTGACCAGAACTGCATGCAGTATTCAAGATGTGGGTGTACAATAGATTTATATAGTAGCATTATGATATTCATTGTCCTATTATCTATCCCTTTCCTAATGGTTCCTAACATTGTTAGTTTTTTTGTATTGGTGCTGCACATTGAGCAAAGGTTTTCAGAGAACTATCCACAATGACTCCAAGATCTTTCTTGAGTGGTAACAGCTAATTTAGACCCCATCATTTTGTATGTATAGTTGGGATGATGTTTTCCAATGTGAATTACTTTGCATTTATCAACATTGAATTTCATCTGCCATTTTGTTGTCCAGTCACCCAGTTTTGTAAGATCCCTTTGTAAATCTTCACAGTCTGCTTTGGACTTACCTATCTTCAGTAATTTAGTATCATTGGCAAACTGTACCCGCTCACTGATTACCCCTTTTTCAGATCATTTATGAAAATTTTGCACAGCGCTGGTCCCAGTACAGAGCAGGGTCCCCCCAGGTATTTATCTCTCTCCACTGTAAAAAACGAATATTTATTCTTACCCTTTGTTTCCTATGTTTTAACCAGTTGCTGATCCATGAGAGGACCTTCCCTCTTATCCCATGACTGCTTACTTTGCTTAAGAGCCTTTGGTGAGGGACCTTGTCAGAGGCTTTCTGAAAGCCCAAGTACACTATGTCCACTGGATCACTCTTGTCCACATGGTTGTTGACTACCTCAGAGAATTCTAATAGATTGGTGAGGGATGATTTCCCTTTACAAAAGCTGTATTTGCTCTTTCCCAACATATCGTGTTCATCTATGTGTCTGAGAGCTCTGTTCTTTTCTGTAGCTTCAACCAATGTGCCAGGTATTGAAGTTAGGCTTACCAGCCTGCAATTGCCAGGATAGCCTCTGGAACCTTTTAAAAAAAATCAATGTCACATTAACTATCTGCCAGCCATCTGGTACAGAGAGTGATTTAAGTGATAGGTTGCATACCACAGTTCCAGCTCAGGTGGTAACTAGGGGTTTTCTCATGACTGCAGCCCTCTTTGTTCTGTTCCACCCCCTTTTATATCTTTGGCACAAGGCAGGAATCTTTTGTCTCTCAGGGTCCGCACTCCTCCTTCTAAATGGAAAAGCACCAGGTTTAAGATGGATTCCAGTACCAGGTGACATGATCACATGTCCTGTGAGACCCCAAGCATGAACACAGGAAGGCTTACAAGTAAACAGAGCCATTTACAACCAATTGTCCTGGTTAATGGAAGCCATCAAGATTCCAAGCCATTATGAATGGCCCACACTTTGCATAATTACAATAGGACTTTAGAGTAATACTTCTTATTTCTAGCTTCAGATACAAGAATGATACATACATACAAATAGGATGAACACACTTAGCAGATTATAAGCTTTGTAATGATACCTTATAAGAGACCTTTTGCATAAAGCATATATCAGTTACATTAGTCACATTCCAAGCATATTTTCATAAAGCATATGGAGTGCAACGTCACACTTTTAATTTCTGTTTAGCTTCCTAATTTTTGTGTAGTTCCCCTTATTGAAGTTAAATGCTACTGTGATGAACTACTTTGGTATTTCCCCCACCTACAAGGATGTTAAATTTAGTTACATTATGGTTGCTATTACTGAGCGGTTCAGCTGTATTCACTTTGTGGACCAGATACTGTGCGCCACTAAGGACTAAATAAAGAATTGCCTATCCCCTTGTGGGTTCCAGGACTAGCTGATCCAAGAACCAGTCATTTGTGGTGTCAGAGACAATAGGTCCCAGCAAGTAGTGTTCCACCTCAGTCACCGCACTGTTATGTACAGAGTGCGGCCCCCCAGAGGGCTGGTCCATCTAGATTGGAACAGAATGTTCTCAGCTAGCTGGGCCAGTGCAACACTGTAGGCCCCAGTTTTCAATGTCTGCCTTGATCTGAAAGGGCCCCCCTGCACTGGGGAATTTTGAAGTGGTGTAGTTTTGCTGCTGATGCAACACCCTCACTCCACCCCAGTGGAGATGCACTGCATAGGTCTAACATGGGGCTTGCATTGGTGGTTTTGTACCATTGCAGCTACACTAGGGCAAAATCCCTAATGCAGACAGGCCCTGAGAGGCTCTTGAGTACTGGGTTGAGGCATCTTGGGCAAACAGGTCTCAGGTTGCAATGTTCCATCTTGATCTGAGCGGGAGTACAGCCCGTACAGAACATACTGCACTATGATCGGTGCAGCTCTTTAATGCAGGGGTCTTGCCCATGAAGACCACAGTTCCCAACATAGAGAGATCCATCTTGATCCTGGTAGTGTCTTGTGTCTGGAGACCAGAGTCTGAATATTCTTAAGGGGTGTGCTTTGGTGACCTTCCAGCAGACGCAGCTTTTCCATGTTTTCAACTGGCAAAGTTATTTCAAGAGCCACTGTTACGGTAGCAATGGTAAATGGCAGCATTGCTACCCCAGGGCATGCATGCTGGCATCACACCTCACAGTGCATTTTCACATCCCCAAGCACTGTCAGTGCTATCTCCAGTGTGGTAACTAGAGCCTGGCTTTCAGACATGTTGTTAATGATTGTTTCAGTATTAGTGGCTTACATTTCTACAGTGTCTTGCACCTGAAATACCTCAGATGGCCTTTCAGAGTCACCAAGGATCATTTTATCTGTCATTTAGTTGCAGCTGCTTCTGAGGTGAAATGCAGCAGCTGCTTAACAGTGCACAACAGAAAGTAACAATTTGGGGTTGGAAGATAAGAAGAATATTGCATGCAGGTGGAATTGCAAGAGGAATTTAAGTAGGCAGAATATAATGACCTGAGTTGGTATTTGGCCTGGAGAGGGGGGGCTAACATCCCTACTCTTGCAAAAAGTACCTGTAAGCAGATGGATTTTGTACCCTGCTCCAAACAGCATACACCCAGTCTCTGTCATCTCTGCTGCACGTCAATACAAAGCGTACATCGGCAGCTGAGAGCTATTTCGGATGGGAGGTGTGGAAGTGAAAGTGATGCATGTGACTGTGAGTGCCCTGAGTTTATCATGGACTCCTTCAAGCTGGACTTCTGTTCCCCCGGGTTCTCCTAAATTGAAGGATAAGACTCAGTTCTGAAGCGAATTAAAGAAAAATGGAGGTGACAGAATGTCAGGCCTAGTCTGCACCGAAAACCTAGGTCGACTTACCTCCATCACTCAGGACTGTGAAAATATTGTGCCCTGTGTGCCATTGTTAGGTCGACCTAACCCCCACTGAAGACACAACTACACTGACAGAAGAAACTGCAGAAAAACCTGAGAGTCTCTGGATAAAGTTGAGAAGTGTGAGCAACAAGGGTGATATCGTGGTCGGAGTCTGCTATAGACCACCAGACCAGGGGAATGAGGTGGATGTGGCTTTCTTCTGGCAACTAGCAGAAGTTGCTAGATCGCAGGCCCTGGTTCTCATGGGAGACTTTAATCACCCTGATATCTGCTGGGAGAGCAATACAGCAGTGCACAGACAATCCAGGAAGTTTTTGGAAAGTGTAGGGGACAATTT
>NW_020676378.1:0-1492 GCF_002925995.2 Terrapene triunguis
ATACATAAACTTAATACAGTGTGGTCCCCAAAATATTGATGGGGTGCAATATCTAAGACTGGCCTGCAGAGAGCATCCCAGTGATGCACTGGATTGGGGAACATGGGTGCTGGGTTCAATTCTCAGCTCTATCACCGAATCATAGCGTGACCTTGGGTAAGTCACTTCATTGCTTTGTGCCTCAGTTTCCCCTTTGGAAAATAGGGATGATGATGATGATAATATTCCCACTTCCAGAGGTGCTATGAGAATAACTCGAAAAGTACTTGGGAGTCAGATACAACAGTGCTGGGTGCGGTATAATACCTAGATACATGAAGAGTAACATCTTGGTCAGTTACTGAACCAGAAATAGTTATGAACAAGAAACTTCACTTATCAAATGTATATTTCACAACTCCTCTTGGAATAAATAATTTAATCTTTGAATCAGCTAGAGTAAACCTAGACCATCCCTGACAGGTGTTTGTCCAACCTGGTTTTAAAAACCTCCAGTGATGGGGATTCCACAACCTCCCTTGGAAGCCTGTTCCAGAGCTCAATTACCCTGAGAGTTAGAAAGTTTTTTCTAATATCTAACCTGAATCTCCCTTGCTGCAGATTAAGCCCATTGCTTCTTCTCTTACCTTCAGTGGAAATGGAGAACAATGGATCCCTGTCCTCTTTAGAACAGCCCTTAACTTATTGGAAGACTGTTATCAGGTCCCCCTCAGTCTTCTTTTCTCAAGACTAAACATGCCCAATTTTTTAACCTTTCTTCACAGATCAGGTTTTCTAACTCTTTGATCATTTTTGTTACTCTCCTCTGGACTCTCTCCAATTTATCCACATCTTTCCTAAAGTGTGGTGCCAATAACCGGACACACTACCCCAGCTGAGGCCTCACCAGGGCCGAGTAGAGCAGAACAGTTACCTCCCGTGTCTTACATACAAAACTCCTGTTAATACACCCCAGAATGAGATTAGTGCTAGGGCCTGTGTTATACATGAGGGAAGATGAGATGGTCACAAAGTTTCCAAGGCCAGAAGAGATCAATGAGTCATCCCCTCCCATCCAGTTATAGAATAGAATCATAGAATATCAGGATTGGAAGGGACCTCAGGAGGTCATCTAGTCCAACCCCCTGCTCAAAGCAAGACCAATCCCCAACTAAATCATCCCAGCCAGGGCTTTGTCAAGCCTGACCTTAAAAACCTCTAAGGATGGAGATTCCACCACCTCCCTAGGTAACCCATTCCAGTGCTTCACCACCCTCCTAGTGAAAAAGTTTTTCCTAATATCCAACCTAAACCTCCCCCACTGCAACTTGAGACCATTACTCCTTGTTCTGGCATCTGGTACCACTGAGAACAGTCTAGATCCATCCTCTTTGGAACCCCCTTTCAGGTAGTTGAAAGCAGCTATCAAATCCCCCCTCATTCTTCTCTTCTGCAGACTAAACAATCCCAGTTCCCTCAGCCTCTCCTCATAAGTCATGTGCTCCAGCCCCCT
>NW_020676379.1:0-3645 GCF_002925995.2 Terrapene triunguis
GGCTGCTTGGGGCGGCAAAAACCCTGGAGCCAGCCCTGATTGTATCTTCCTGATTAGAAAAAGAAGCACCAAATTTAGAGTAAAGGCTATAGATAGTTGCAAATCAACATATTTTAATGGTTACCAACCAATGACTCAACCTTTCTTTAGGAAAATAACTAAAAAGTACAAATGAAAAACATGATTAAAATAGATTGTATTAAATCAAAGGTTCCTGCTTGCTGATTTCAATCAATGATTTACATTGCTTTGGTTTTAATCAATCCACCCTGGCTGCAGATAGTGTCCTTATAATGATGATTTCAGTTCAGCTATTTATTAGGTGTCAAATTCATTTATGCTGTTACTCTACTGAAATCAATGTAGTTACATCATTTGGTGGTTTGCATAGATGCATAGCTTCCCACAGCTCCCATTGGCCGGGAACGGCGAACCGCAGCCACTGGGAGCTGCGAGGGGGGCCGTGCCTGCGAACGGTCAACATAAACAAAATGTCTCGCGGTCCGCCAGCAGATTACCCTGAGGTGCTGCGTGCCGAAGGTTGCCAGCCCCTGTACTAAGGTAATCTGCTTTGATCTGTTTGCTATCACTTATAGTCACTTCAAATCTATCTTTTGTAGTTAATAAACTTGTTTTTGTTTTCTTTAAAACCAGTTTGTGGAATTCATAACTGGGGGGGGGGAGAGCTGTGCATATCTTCCTCCACATAGAGGGAGGGGATAGATTTCATGAGCTTATGCTGCACAGTTCTCTGTGCAGTGCAAGATAATACAATTTGGGGTTTACACTCCAGAGGGGGTGTGCACGTGAGTGCTGGGCAACTCTCTAGCTGAAGCCTCCCCATGCAGAGCTGATCTCAGTGTCTGTGTCTTTCTGCAGCTGGGTGTGGTCCTACCTCTGTGTGTGCTGGAGGAGGCTTGAGGGCCTGGCTCAGCAGGACAGTGTAAGGGAGCCCTGGCTGGCGGAACAGGTGGGCTCAGTGGTACCACAGTACATCAGGTGGCACCCCGGAGGGTGGGGGGCAATCCATCACCAGCGCATAGGTGTACATGAGGATCAGTAAATCCCTTTGTACATTGGTCTTATCAGACTGCCTGTGATCTAAAAAACCTTTTCACTTTATCACATCATTGTAGTTAAGGTTTTTTATTTAATGTGGATAAATGTAAAGTAATGCACATTGGAAAAAATAACCCCAACTATACATACAATACAATGGGGGCTAATTTAGCTACAACAAATCAGGAAAAAGATCTTGGAATCATCGTGGATAGTTCTCTGAAGATGTCCACGCAGTGTGCAGCGGCAGTCAAAAAAGCAAACAGGATGTTAGGAATCATTAAAAAGGGGATAGAGAATAAGACGGAGAATATATTATTGCCATTATATAAATCAATGGTACGCCCACATCTTGAATACTGCGTACAGATGTGGTCTCCTCATCTCAAAAAAGATATACTGGCACTAGAAAAGGTTCAGAGAAGGGCAACTAAAATGATTAGGGGTTTGGAACGGGACCCATATGAGGAGAGATTAAAGAGGCTAGGACTTTTCAGCTTGGAAAAGAGGAGACCAAGGGGGGGATATGATAGAGGTATATACAATTATGAGTGATATGGAGAAAGTGGATAAGGAAAAGTTATTTACTTATTCCCATAATACAAGAACTAGGGGTCACCAAATGAAATTAATAGGCAGTAGGTTTAAAACAAATACAAAGAAGTTCTTCTTCACACAGCACACAGTCAACTTGTGGAACTCCTTGCCTGAGGAGGTTGTGAAGGCTAGGACTATAACAGCGTTTAAAAGAGAACTGGATAAATTCATGGCGGTTAAGTCCATTAATGGCTATTAGCCACGATGGGTAAGGAATGGTGTCCCTAGACTCTGTTTGTCAGAGGGTGGAGATGAATGGCAGGAGAGAGATCACTTGATCATTGCCTGTTAGGTTCACTCCCTCTGGGCACCTGGCATTGGCCACTGTCGGTAGACAGGATACTGGGCTAGATGGACCTTTGGTCTGACCCAGTATGGCCATTCTTATGTTCTTATTTTATTTTCAGAATATAAAATGCCAGTAAAGAAGTAGAGGACTTACCCGTTCATACCCAGTGATCAGTGCTAAGAACTAGATACTTCAGAGGCAGATGTGAAACCTCCATAGGGGACAATGAAACAACCTCCACGGTCCCCACAGAGGAAATTTCTTCTTAACCCTAGACAGCAGTTTACTTGTCCTAAAACATGAAAGATTTTTATGCCATGTAAATTGATGACCTATCTAATGAAATAGTGCATGTTGTTATCTATATACATGATTAAGCCACTTTTTAAAACTTTCTAAGCTTTTGACCTCAATAATATGTTGTGGCAGTGAGTTCCAAGGGTTAAATATATGTAGGATAACCACATTTTTCATTAATTGACCAGAAATGTGTATTGCCCACAAGCTTTTTGGATCTAGAGCCCCTTCCTTCTGCTAGACACTGGTAAAATGGAAGCTGTTGAGCTTTAAAAACCTAGCAAGTTAAAAAAGGGGAGCAATGTTTTCAAACATGGGTACCTAAAACTAGATACTGAGATCAGCACACCCAAATATCCATTTGAGGTACCTCTTTCAGCATAGGAGTTGGGCAGCTAGGTTAGGCTGCCAAGATTGAAACTTGGTCCCAGCTTTGTTAAGCTAGTTTAAAGTTCTCTGGAAGTAATCAATGGGAGGGGAAAGACGTGCAAATGGCCACAGTGACTTGTAATGGTGCCTTATGACCACTAGAGACCGGACTTTAATCAATAAACTTCTCTCTCAGTTTTGACTGGAATAGGACAAAAAGGCTGCAGTTCCAAAGCTGAAAGATATGTATTTTAGTACATTAAACATCCTTGTTCTACTTGTGTTTGTAGGTGGCAAAACAGAGTTTGGTAAGGATACACTGCACGTTTATGAATGAATTTCCAGCTGTTAAAACTGCGGGCTTCTGGTCAAGGTTCCAGGCATATACTTTATGTACTATTGGCAGGAAATGCTTAATGAACTTGATAGGCAGAATAGAGGAACAGCAACAAAGGGATGAATACGACTGTGTAGTTATTTCACTGAAATCAGTGGAAGAGAATAAGCTGAGAGAACTGCTGATATATACCTGTTGTCAGACTAGAAAGTAGTGAAAAGAAGTTTTTGTTTTTTCCCCCCAGACTGGTAGATAATGTATTTAAAAAAGACACATTTTGCTGCAATGTGCATTGCTTCTGATAGTGAAGGATTATGGCCAAGCCCTCCAGTTCCCAAACTGACTAATATATTGATATATATTTTGTTACTATCAAACCCCCTTTTTGTGTAAATTACTCAGGTTTATGTGTTGTCTCCTTGATCCCTCTGTAAAGAGGCTCATTCCCCCCATAATTTACATTCCTGACAAAATCAAATGGCCACAAAGTGCAGGGAGTTAAAAGCCAAATATATTCTTATTTCTTGCACTCTAACATTACAGGCTAAGGATGAACAACAGTGGACGATAAAACTAGAGTGGAGCTATACACACATACTGTGAAGGGGGAAAAGATACCTGCTTATACACACGATAAATCATCCAAAACTACACTTAGCATGACATCGTGTCCCCAGTTAAGTCAATAGGAGCTTTG
>NW_020676380.1:0-368 GCF_002925995.2 Terrapene triunguis
CCCCGCGCCGATGGCCAGCTGCAGGGAGCCCGCCACACCACGCGCCTGTCGCGGACCGCTCGCCTACAGCTGCGGCCGCTGAGAGATGGCCCCCCCGCACCCCTGCCGCCGGAGAACCCCGCTGCCCAGCTGCTGTTCCTCCCGCCAGGGGACCGCTTCCTCAGATCCCAGCCGCCTGGGAAACCCTCTGTCGCCCAGCTGCTGCTCCGGATGCTGGGTAAGTGCCCCACGGAGCCCCAGGACCTACCCGCATGTGGGGACTCTCCCGCAGCCCCCCCACCCCCCATGCCGCCGGGGGACCCCTGCCCCGCATCCCAGCCTCTGCCCCATGTGCAGACTGGGGACCCCGGCGGCGTGCTCCAGCCGCC
>NW_020676380.1:468-729 GCF_002925995.2 Terrapene triunguis
GGCGGCGTGCTCCAGCCGCCGCCGCCGCCCGGGACGCCGAGTGACCTCAGCCCCGCTCCCCGGCTGCCGCTACCCGAGCAGCCCGGGGAGCCCCGCGGCGTGCTGCCGCCGCCGCTCGGGACTCCGGGTGACCCCCGCCCCGCGCCCTGGCCGCTGCCCCCCGGGCAGCCAGAAAAGCCCCACAGCGCGCTTTGGCCGCCGCTGCCGGGGCCGTAGAGGGACCCCTGCCCCGCTCCTTGGCCGCTTTGGCCCGAGCGGACC
>NW_020676380.1:829-1410 GCF_002925995.2 Terrapene triunguis
AGAGGGACCCCTGCCCCGCTCCTTGGCCGCTTTGGCCCGAGCGGACCCGCGGCACGACGCAGCCGCCGCCGCTCGGGCCACTATGGGACCCCTGCCCCTCTCCCCGGCTGCCACTGACCGGGCAGTCCGGGAAGCCCTGCGGCGTGCCCCGACCGCCGCCCGGAACGCCGGGGGACCCCTGCCCCGCTCCCTGGCTGCCACTGCTTGAGCAGACCGGGGAACCATGTGGCGTTCTCCGGCTGCCGCCGCCACCCGGGACGCCGGGTGACCCCAGCCCCGCTCCCCAGCCGCTGCTGCCTGAGCGCCATGGGGAGCCACACCGCCTGCCCCAGCCATCGCTGCCTGAGCCCCTGGGGGTCTCCTGCACCGCGCCGCTGCCGCCTATGCAGCCAGGGGACCCCCACCACATGCCCCGGCCGCCACCACCAGAGCGGCCGGGGGCTTCCCTCCCTGGGCTCCAGCCACCACTGTGCGCAATGCCCGAGGAGCTCCTTGATGTGCCCCAACAGACGGGACCCTGGCCTGCCGCCTACCAGCTGCCACAGAGCCCGAGAGAATCGCCCATCCACCACTCGACACTC
>NW_020676380.1:1510-1640 GCF_002925995.2 Terrapene triunguis
CCCCATACTCCCCAGTCACCACAGGAACTCTACGCTACCCCCCAGCCGCCTTGAGACGTCTCCCCTGTTCTTTTGCGATCCCTGGACACGCCCCCTGCTCACCAGCAGCTCCAGCCGCCACGAGACGGCT
>NW_020676381.1:0-4652 GCF_002925995.2 Terrapene triunguis
GGCTGGATGTCATCTCTGTGCCTCCATAATGCTGGGGTCAGCTAGTGGCTTGTTTTGCTCCCACTACACCTTTGCGCATTTAGTTGTGCCCTGCTAGGAATGGCCCAAAGGCGCCATTGAGGGAGTTAGGGACCACAGTAATGCACTACCTCCCTCTAGCCATGTCCATTACAGCAGAGTGGAAATGGAATACCTTATCCTAGGTTCCACGAATTCCAGCCTGTCCTGAGAAGGAATAGGTTTTCGTTACGACTTATGTCCTCTGATAGCGCATTTCACCATAAATCACCTTTGACTGAGGACTTTTAATCATCATTACAAATAAGCAAATGAAACTGGTTATTGTATTGTTGATGGACGTGTGGGGCTCCGGTTAATATCAATGAAATATATATGGTACTCACTCAAATATAATTTAGAGAGCCATTCATGTGTATGTCACTTACAGACACTTTTCAGAATGTCCAATATAGATTAATATCCATTCAAGTTCTTGGCATGTATGTTAAGGAAACCATTTGGTCCACAACTAATCATGAACATGGGACATTTAAAGAAGTGTGGTACTTACATATATATTTCCAAAGAATTCATTAATATGTAGTTAAGGTTCATAAAAACATAGAGGTTTGAAATGGAAAAGACCTATTACAGCATCCAGTCCATCTTCCTGCCAATGCAGAACTATTCCCTACAAAGTATTTTCTAGTGGTTTGCCTAGTCTAGTTTTAAAGGTCTCCAAAATGGGGCTTCCATCATCTTCTTTGGGAGATGATTCCATGCCTGATTGAGATCAAGGTCAGTAAGTTTTCTTGATATTCTAAGTTTTCCATATTTTCTCGGTCCTTACTGGAGTCTGCAACTCAACCCAGTTTTGAATCATATGCAAGTTTTGTAAGTGTATTGTTCACGCAATCCTCTGCATCAGTAAGGAAGATGTTTGGCATTTCTTTTTTCTTGCATTAAAGATTGATTAAAGCACTTTGAAGTCTCCAACGGAAAGGTGCTCTATCCTGCAAGATACTGAGCTATTTCCAAAGGGTAGTGGGTCCTCTCATCATCATCATATGTAGGCACTAATGAGAGGTGAGGGACCTCAGCACTTCCAGCATTGCTTAGGGTATGTCTACACTATGAAATTAGGTCGATTTTATAGAAGTCGATTTTTAGAAATCGATTTTATAGAGACGATTGTCTATGTCCACACTAAGCACATTAAGTCGGCGGAGTGCGTCCTCACTACCGTGGCTAACCGACTTACGGAGCGGTGCACTGTGGGTAGCTATCCCACAGTTCCCACAGTCTCCGCCGCCCATTGAAATTCTTGGTTAAGCTCCCAATGCCTGATGGGGCAAAAACATTGTCGTGGGTAGTTTTGGGTACAGGTCATCAGTCTCCCCTCTCTCCGTGAAAGCAATGGCAGACAATCATTTCGTGCCTTTTTTTCCATGCAGACGCCATACCACGGCAAGCGTGCAGCCCACTCAGCTTAGCTCACCGACACCGCCACTGTTGTCTCCTGGGTGTTGCTGGCAGCATATTGTGCAGTAGGTCTGCAAACCATCATCATACACCGCTCCCGCTGCAACTCTGCTCTGCTGCTATTGCCTCGATAGCGAATTTCTCCATGTTTTCTGTCATGGGCTCCCGGGTATGTGTGTTCTTCCTTGGGAAATGTGCGCGGTGCTAACCGTTGTCCTCCACCGCTTTCGCTGCAACTCTGCTCTCCTGCAGACGCCATGCCATGG
This sequence comes from Terrapene triunguis, assembly GCF_002925995.2. Lineage (NCBI taxonomy): Eukaryota > Metazoa > Chordata > Testudines > Emydidae > Terrapene > Terrapene triunguis. The sequence continues at coordinate 1,749 of NW_020676381.1, forward strand.
CAAGCATGGAGCCCACACAGCTCACCGCTGCTGCTGTGAGCATTGTGCGCATTATCCTGCAGTATGTGCAGAACCTGCAAAAGCAGGCGAGGAGGGGACGACAGCGCGATCACCATAGGCCATGGACACAGACTTCTCTCAAAGCACGGGCCCTGGCAATTTGGACATCATGGTGGTAATGGGGAAGGTTCATGCCGTGGAATGCTGATTCTGGGCCCGGGAAACAAGCACAGACTGGTGGGACCACATAGTGTTGTAGGTCTGGGATGATTCCCAGTGGCTGTGAAACTTTTGCATGCGGAAGGGCACTTTCATGGAACTTTGTGACTTGCTTTCCCCTGTCCTGAAGCACAAGAATACCAAGATGAGAGCAGCACTCATAGTTGAGAAGCGAGTGGCGATAGCCCTCTGGAAGCTTGCAACGCCAGACAGCTACCGGTCAGTCGGGAATCAATTAGGAGTGGGTAAATCTACCATGAGGGCTGCTGTGATCCAAGTAGCCAATGCAATCACTGAGCTGCTGCTATCAAGGGTAGTGACTCTGGGAAACGTGCAAGTCATAGTGGATGGCTTTGCTGCAATGGGGTTCCCTAACTGTGGTGGGATGATAGACGGAATGCATATCCCTATCTTGGGACCAGACCACCTTGGCAACCAGTACGTAAACCACAAGGGGTACTTTTCAATGGTGCTGCAAGCACTGGTGGATCACAAGGGACATTTCACTGACATCAACGTGGGATGGCCACGAAAGGTGCATGACGCTCACATATTCAGGAACTCTGGTTTGTTTGAACAGCTGCAGGAAGGGACTTACTTCCCAGACCAGAAAATTACCATTGGAGATGTTGAAATGCCTATAGTTATCCTTGGGAACCCAGCCTGCCGCTTAATGCCATGGCTCACGAAGCCATACACAGGCACCCTGGACAGTAGTAAGGAGCAGTTCAACTATAGGCTGAGCAAGTGCAGAATGGTGGTAGAATGTGCATTTGGACGTTTTAAAGCTTGCTGGCGCAGTTTACTGACTAGGTTAGACCTCAGCAAAACCAATATTCCCATTATTATTGCTGCTTGCTGTATGCTCCACAATATCTGTGAGAGTAAGTGGGAGATGTTTATGGCAGGGTGGGAGGTTGAGGCAAATCGCCTGGTGGCCGGTTACGCGCAGCCAGACACCAGGGTGATTAGAAAAGCACAGCTGGGTGCCCTGCGCATCAGAGAAGCTTTGAAAACCAGTTTCATGACTGGACAGGCTACGGTGTGACAGTTCTGTTTCTCCTTGATGAAAACCCACCCCCTTGGTTGACTCTACTTCCCTGTAAGCTAACCACCCTCCCCGCCCCCCTTCGAGCACCGCTTGCAGAGGCAATAAAGTCATTGTTACTTCACATTCATGGATTCTTTATTAATTCATCACACAAATAGGATAACTGCCAAGGTAGCCCGGGAGGGGTGGGGGAGGACGGAAGCGCCGGGTGGGGTGGGGGAGGAGGGAAGGATGAATTGACTGTCATGTTTCTGGCATAACCCTTAGTAGTGCTTCTATACACTGGTATCGACGGAGACCTGATGCAGCTCTGGAACAGATTCTCTATTTTTCATCAGGAAAACCGGACTTTGACCAGGAGTCTGAGACGGGAAAGTTTGAGGCAGAGAAGCAGCTCTCCAAGTCGATCTGTGTCCTGACGGTAAAGAAAATAAGCAAGAATGATGCGGCTACCTATTACTGTGCCGCTTGGGATCACACAGTATTACAAAAGCATTCACATTCTGTACAAAAACCTACTTTGTATTCTCATCAACAGCCTTTCGAATACAGGAAACCACAGTTACCTCCTAATCCTGCTTCTCATGATGGAACCAGATGCAAAAACACCTTACTGGTTTCTATAACAAGAGATAAAAGCAACAGATCTGTTGCTTGCACATGTTTTGCAAACAGTAAGATCCCACCTGTCTCTGCCAAACAACAAGACCAAGTAGTTGCACAGGGCAGCTAAATACTCAGGGCAGCAAAATTTTCAGTTGATCTCTAGGAGTGACTAAGGTTTGATACGGATGCACATTTACCAGTTTGCATAAGGGAGCTGACATGACAATTGCACACAGATGTATTAATACTGTTACGAGTAGCAAGATGTAAAATGGCCAAGTATCATAATTAAGTAGGATAAAAACGGAAGAATTTAAGACTGAGAAATACACTACAATTCAATTCTGCCAGATGCTCAGCGCCTCCGGAAACGCTGTGAACACTATCAACTTCCACTGGTTTCCATGCGATCTGAGGGCACTGACTCATTCTCTCCATCAGGAAAGGCTCAGCAGCTTCCCTGGGCAAGTGGTAAGTGAATGACAGAAAGACAACTACAGTTTTATTTAACTGCACTGTCAGCAGCTCTTGTCCTCCCCCTCTTGTCTACCATCTGCCCATTCAATTCTCCAACAAATTCATTCATGCTTTCTTCCACACTGTCACATACTCATGGAACAGGCCTGTTGTCTCATATGGAACATCACTACCTTCTCCTCTGCAAGATTTCTATTCCACAGGATGTACAAGAAATCTGCTAACACACAATGACTGAGCTTTAGGGGTGAGCGAGGAGAAAACAAAACCCAGTGTATTTGTGCATAAACAATGACATGGTAAAAAAAAATATGGAAAAAATTAAAATAAAGGGGTTTTGACGTTTCCCTTTTCCACAGGCTTGAGAGGTCACTGCTTTCTTTAGGCTGTCAGCAGTATGAGGCAGGACTTTGCCTCTTTGTTTTCATCCCGGGGCCCAGATCCAGCACAGTATCTCAGGTTGCTGCTGTAATACAAGTAATAAACAACAGTAATAATAATCAACACTGATCCTGAAACACACCCAAGGAATCGATTTGACGCCAGTGCTA
>NW_020676382.1:0-1442 GCF_002925995.2 Terrapene triunguis
CTCCAGCTCACCTCCGCCGCCTCCCCCGTGCGCCCCGCCGCTTGGCTGCTCCTCCCTCTGGGAGGGGGGGAGAAACAGAGTGGCGGCGGCACGCTCAGGGGAGCAGGCGGAAGCAGAGCGGAGGCGAGCTGGGGCGTCGAGGGCACTTTTTCCCCATGCCCCGGAGTCGGCACCTATGATGGCTGGCTCCAGAATGCCGCCCCTAGAAATGTGCCGCTCCAAGCACCTGCTTGTTTTGCTGGTGCCTGGAGCCAGCCCTGGGAAAGGGGATGGGAACCAGACCAGATCAGTAGAACAGGTTAGCTACCGACTCACCACTCGCCTCCTCAGTCCCCCTCCCCCGGGTCGCCTACTCACCCCCCGCCACTGCCTGCTCGCTCGCCTCCTCAGCCCTCCACCCGCCCGGCTCGCCTACTCACCCCCCCGCGGGCCGCACAGTGAGCCCATCTACTCAACCCCCGCGGGCCGCACAGTGAGCCCACGCGGGCCGCATGCGGCCCCCGGGCCGCATGTTGTGCAGGCCTGACTTAATGGGCAGATGATCAAAGATTGTCCTATTTTAGCTCCCACTTATCTGGTGGTGGTATGTGGCAAGTAATCCTTTTGACCTTGAGATTTGTCTTGCCCTGCATATACATTGCACTAGTAGATGAGCCTGCTTCTTCAAGAATGAAAGGATTCCAGTGGCTTTGTAGTTCAAGTTGATGATCTTTGTTCCTTTCAAGTAGTTTGTGTATGCCATTATTGACTGATTGTTGCTTTGTGGAATAAAAAGATGTTCCTGGAAATTTATGTGAAACAGGGTTCCTATGAGATCTCTGGCTGCTCTTGAAGTAATATCAAAATCTTAAATTAGTGCCAGTTCAAAAAGTATTTAATGGTGGGGCATTGCTCTCTGTATTTGCATGTGCACAATGCCAGTGTACATATGAAAACCGATCCAGAGATAACTTATTTTTTCCCCTCATACTGGCACATTTACTGGACTATGGCACAGTTAAAAGAACCTTTTCTCCACACAGTTCAGTAAGTATATTTTTGGTAGTAGGTAATGTGGTAAATAGCCCAGATGAAGAAAGAGGGTATCAATATCATATCTATTTTGATAAGACTATAGGAGAAGATATGCCAAATGACCTGGACATGAATAGACAATGTTTTCCCTCAAGTGTAGGATATGAAACTGATAATGACTAGATCCAAATGATTAATGGAATCTATGCTGTATTGAGTGTTGTTTCTGTTAACAGAAATAGATTGAACAAGGATAGAATCCACTTATCTTTGTAGACACTATGAACAACTGCAAGAAAATACCTTGCATATGATCTGAGAGCAGCAATGGGATTATTATTCCTATGCACAGATGTTTGTTTTTCTTTCATATAAATGTACTGACATAGAAAGTAGAAGAGGAAACTTCAATAGTTCCCCAGTAGGGA
>NW_020676383.1:0-3247 GCF_002925995.2 Terrapene triunguis
GGGGGCTGTCCCCTCACAGCCAGCACTGACCCCAATGCCCCATAGCTCTAGGGGGCGCTGGGCTGTGGGGGGTTCGGGGGGGGGCTGTCCCCTCGCAGTCAGCGCTGACCCCAATGCCGCATAGCCCTGGGGTCTCCCCGCAGCTGTCGGGCTGGGCCCTGGCTCCAGGGGGTCGTCAGTGCCATGCCAGCTGTTGCTGGGTCTGTGACGCTCGGGGCCTCTGCTCGGCCTATTCCCATCCCCTGGCCAGGGGCAGGGGCAGGGTTTGGCGTTTTCCTGCCCCGGCCCATGGGGGACATGGAGCTCCTGGCAGCGGTTTGTCTGCATAGCCGCCGGCTGGTGCGAGCTGCCAGCGTTCGTCGCTCTCCTGGAACCCCAGCGGGGGGGGGCCGCTGCATGCTACTGGGGGGTGGGGGCTGTAAGTGGGGCACCCCCAGCTCCACGGGCGTCTAACCACCCGGGCGCCCTGCCAGACGCTCAGTCACCAGCTCCGGGAGCTTCGCCGTGGGGAGCGCTCCTGGGACTGGGGCAGCTGGGGACTGTCGCCCGAGCTGCTCCGGAGGGGCCCGGGGAGCTGGGAGAGCCAATGCAGAGCCCTCCAGGGCAACACACGGCCCCCGCTATGTCCTCCCCCAGGGCACAGGCAGGGCCTAGTGCCACCCCTCTGGGAGACAGGGCAAAGCTCCTCGGCTCCCTACAGCCCCTGGGAGGGACCCCCTTCAGTGTGACGCCTCTCGCTGGGGCTAGGTCCTCTGGTCCCACCCCTCCTGGGACCACAACTCTGGGTGCTCTCCAGAGAGAGCAAAGCCCCCCCACCCCCACATGTCTAACTTGCCGTGACTCTCAGCCAGCAGAAAACAGGTTTATTGAGCATCTGACCCCAGCACAGGAAACTCTCCGGGCCTCAGGCCTGGCCTCCCCCAGCCCAGCACATCTAGATCTGACCCACATCCAGGTGGGCTCTGGCGGCTCCCTTCCCAGTCCAGCCGCCCCCTCCTTGCAGCCTATCATCCGATATCATCTCCCCCTTCAGCTCCTCCCATCCTTTGTCTGCAGTCCCTGGTAAACAGATCACCTGGGCCTCCTCTCTCCAGTCCTTTGTTCCTGGGCTCCCTGGAACACAGTCAGGTCACCAGGGTCCCTTTCTCCTCCTGCTGGCCAGAACCGTCTGGCTGCCAAGCTGGGCTGGGCCTCCCGGTCACCAGTCCCCGGGTCCCCCTTCTCCAGGCCAGTGTCTGGGGTCCAGGCTGCTGGACGAGGTCACACCTGGTCCCCTGCAACAGCAACCCCCACTCCCTCATTACACACACAGCACACAGGGAAACTGAGGCACACATGCAAAACACTAAGAAAATCCCCCACTTCATCACATCTCTCCCCCCTTCAAGTCTGAACTGAACGGGGTCACTCCAGCCGGTGACCTGGGGAAGTTCAGGTACCTCTCTCCGGGACAACGCATCGACTAGAACATTTGAACTTTTTATCAATATGGATCACATCCATCTCATAACCGTGGGGGATCAGACCCCATCTTAGGGCTGGGCATTAGCCCCTTTCAGTGGGTGCAGCCCAGCCCTGCTTCCGAGGCATCTGTGAACATCATGAAGGCTTGTCAGAGTCTGGGTTTACCAGCACCGGCCCCTGGATTAGAGCCTCCTTTAGCGCACAGAGCGCACTCTGGCACTGCTTGGTTCAGACCACCTTGTCCGGCTCGCCCTTCTTACACAGCTCTGTGATGGGAGCTGAAGTGGGGTGCAAACCTCCAGTAATACCCTCCCATCCCATTAGAGACCTGGTCCTGGCTCTGGGTTTGAGGAATGGGCCAATCTCTGATCAACTCCACCTTGGCTGGCTCTGCCTTTAGACGGCCACTTCCCACCTTGTGGCCCAGGTTCCGGCCTCTATCATCCGTCCTGCATCCTGGAGGTGTCCCAGCCCCCTCTTCACCTGGGACACATGGTCCTCCCAGGTTGGCCTGAAGACACAGATATTCATAGACTCATAGAATATCAGGGTTGGAAGGGACCTCAGGAGGTATCTAGTCCAACCCCCTGCTCAAAGCAGGACCAATCCCCAACTAAATCATCCCAGCCAGGGCTTTGTCAAGCCGGGCCTTAAAAACCTCTAAGGAAGGAGATTCCACCACCTCCCTAGATAACCCATTCCAGTGCTTCACCACCCTCCTAGTGAAATAGTTTTTCCTAATATCCAACCTAGACCTCCCCCACTGCAATTTGAGACCATTGCTCCTTGTTCTGTCATCTGCCACCACTGAGAACAGTTTAGATCCATCCTCTTTGGAACCCCCTTTCAGGTAGTTGAAAGCAGGTATCAAATCCCCCCTCATTCTTCTCTTCTGCAGACTAAACAATCCCAGTTCCCTCAGCCTCTCCTCATAAGTCATGTGCTCCAGCCCCCTAATCATTTTTGTTGCCCTCCGCTGGACTCCTTCCAATTTTTCCACATCCTTCTTGTAGCGTGGGGCCCAAAACTGGACCCAGTACTCCAGATGAGACCTCACCAATGTCGAATAGAGGGGAATGATCACGTCCCTCGATCTGCTGGCAATGCCCCTACTTATACAGCCCAAAATGCCGTTAGCCTTCTTGGCAACAAGGGCACACTGTTAACTTGTAGATAAATCGCTGCATTAATCATCTTCACATAACTTTCATATGACTTTGTATTATGCCTCTATTTTCCTACAACTTTGTATCAGATCCTTATATAGAAAACTTTGTATTGAGCCTTGGTATAATGTTAAAAAAATGTCTTTTTGCTAGGAGTAGAATAAGATCCCCCCCCCATCCTTTTAATCAATTGCCCTGTTGAATGAACGAGCTGTGGATGAGGAAGGCTTGGAAGGCAGCACCTCCAGACAGCTGCAACAGTTGGAGAGGGGATGGAAGCCAGACCCAAGAACAATAAAACGTGTCAAGTGGGCTCACTGAAGAAGCTCAGACATACTGACGGCCTCGGGTGTTAGAAGCCAGCACCTTCTTTTGAAAACACCCTCTTTGAACAGCATTGGGACAACACCCAGAAAGAAGCAGCACAAAGGACCCTTTTTGTGTTTAAGATCACCGAAGATTTCTCTGTTAAGCCAAGCTGGCCGCCTGCCATATTTGCTATTCTTTTTGCACATCATGATGGTTTGTTCCCACCCCCTCAATAAGGCTTCTTTAAAATACAGCCAGCTTTCCTGGACTCCTTTCCCCCTCATGTTATTCTCCCAGGGGATCCTGCC
>NW_020676384.1:0-3845 GCF_002925995.2 Terrapene triunguis
CCAGACTGCCGGTGCGAACGGCCGGCTGGTGATCTGCAAATGCAGGGAGGGAGCGATCTCTGCTGCAGGGGGAAGGAGGGGCTGTCTCTGGCTGTCGGAGCCCGGGGGGAAGTCCGGACATTTAGAAATTCCCCCCGGACGCTATTTTTAGCTCTAAAATCCGGACATGTCCGGGGGAATCTGGACGAATGGTAACCCTACCATAGATTCTGAGCTGAACTGCGGCCCATAGGGCATCCCCAGGAGGCTGCCATAAGTTAGGCTCTTGGGGCCGTCTGTTATGCCAAGGGCTGCTCCAGCTTCCAGAGCAACCTAGGATCACGAGGGTTGTTTAAAGCTCCCCTCTCCCTGGGCGGTGAGTTCTGGACCAGCACAGGATCTCATCTCCCCCAACACCCAAGCAAAAACACTGTGCAAAGTGCACAGAGAACTGGATAAACTTGCTTGGGGACTGCAACTTATGAGGTACCTGGTCAAACTGTGAGGGGGCAGAAGCTCCAGTGGAAGGAAATTTCTCCTCTCATCTGCATGGAACTATGAGTTTTAGGCAACTTGCAAATTTGAGGGCCAAAATGGTTGTTTCCCTTATGCCCTTCACCTTGGATGTTCGTATCTCTGCCGAGTAACAGCCATAGTGTAGAAATCCAAGGGGGCTTCCATCACTTTTGATCTAAAAAACCAAGTGGATATCAGACTTTTGCTGAGTCAGACTAAAGCCCAGAGTATCCCATTCATCATCAGCATTGCCATATTTTTGGTGCCACGTAAGTGAGAAGAGCAAGTCAGCAGCAAAACTTAGAATGATCAGCTTTGGAAAACAAGGGTGAGGATGTGTGTGAATTTGCAGCAGGAGGCTGAGGAGAATGTCTGCGCGGGAGCCCCGGGCTGCTCTGACTCGTATGGGGAATTGTACAGCTAGTTTTGGTTAGCTGCAAGAACTGATGTGTGGTTTATGCAAATATCTTTCTCCCCAGTGGGTGCCTGAGTTGCCAAATGGCTCCGGTAACTTACAAGCCTGAAATCTTGCACTCCATTATGTTTACTGCTTGGCACCTTTTTATTTTTCTCCTGAGAATAAAATGTAACTGCCACGTACCATGCAGTTATTTGATCCAATGCAGCTAGGTTCTGCTGAAGAAACGGTAGTGTTATTTCCCATCCTTGGCGCAAATTGAACTTTCTTGACTAACTTTTCCTTCTGCCTTCATTCAGGTGACTGCTGGCTCCTAGCTGCAATTGCTTCTCTCACCTTGAATGAAACCATCCTCCATCGAGTGGTCCCCCATGGGCAGAGCTTCCAGAAAGGATATGCTGGCATCTTCCACTTCCAGGTGAGATGCTGGGATGTAAGAAAGTCTCACCTCCTCTGGTGTTGGACCCTGCTGCTCCCTCAGTTTACCTCCTTCCCCAGTAAAACTGCCACAACTGGTGCTTTTGAATTACTCTCCCCTCCTGGGGTCTGGTTTATTTAATACAAAATAACCGTTTAACTCAAAGCTAGAATCTCCCAGCCGCCTTCTCCAAACTCAGCAGTTAAATTCACCCTTCCTGAGCTCCCAGTTCCTTCTTAAGGGCTTTGCTACCTGCCCTGGCAGCAGGTAGCTCCCAGCAGGTTCCATCCCTGTCCCACTTTGACCACGTATCCCCTGAAGGTCTCTCTCCCTCTTTATCTTTGCATCAGGGCCAAGATCTGTCTCCAGGCTTACTCTGGGCTTCTTCAGAAAGGTCTCCCCCTCTTTGAAGCAGGAAAATCTCTTATAGGAAGCCCCAGCCCTTGAAATACCATCGCATGATGCCTTGTCATGATACCTGGCCAACCACTGGGCCAAACCCATCACATACGAGGCAGATAACTAGGTACAGATAGAGCTGAGGCAAACTCCCCTTAAAGGGCCAGCCCACCCTATAACACTTGACTATTGGTATCTTTCCCAAAGATGCCCAAGTGAAAAATGTGTATATGTGTGAAAATAATGTGTGGACCAAAAAAAGGTTCCTATCAGGCTGTGTGATACCCATTTTGTATCATGTTCATTGGCACTTTTTAACAGTTGTAATCTTAAAAACCACTGAATCTCATGTAGGACCAGCTTCCCCCAGGGTTTTGCAGGCAGGGGTGGAACATTAAACCTTGGTGGAAAGGTGTTGGCCTTATTTTGTTAAGAGGTTTTGGAAAGAGAGAAATCAGTAGCAACTTGTTACCTGCTAGAAACAGGGAGGTCTCTGGCAGCCTGAAGAGCTCAGTTACCAATGAGAAATGCATGTCTTGAAGCTGGTAGGAAGCAAGAAAGCACGTCACCATCAGTAAGCAAAGATCTTAGAACAACTTGTATAGGGCACTTGTATTAGGACTTTGTCTACACAGTTTTTGTACCACTTTTTCTGTATTAGTTTTAAACTGATCTCGCTAAAGCATACAACTCCTGGTGTGGATACGGTTATACAGGTATAAAGCTGCTTATACTGGTTTAGTTATTCTCTCTTTCTCACCTGTTAGATTGTTGGCTCTTTAAGAAGAGACTATTTTTTGCCTTTGTTCAGCACTGAGCACATTTTCAGTGCTAAACCACACCCGTAACTGTACCTTGTTGGTGCAATGCCAGTGGCTATTGGGACAACGGTCCTAGTGGTTACCTTTGTGCTGCAGTTCCAGCTCTCCACCCTCAGCAGGAATTCAAAGTTAATACTAATGTCGTTATTTATTTATTTTTGCTTTACCTGCAGTGTTATTTATTTTGGGCGTAGTGCTGTACATGTGTATTTAGCAGGAAGAAAATTGCACTGATCTCTATCTAAACCAAGAAAGATTTGTTTGGCTAGTAAACCAGTTGGTTTAATCACCATTGAGCAATACCCGTAGGGTAAAGCCCAAGGCCTAGTGAATTTCACTGCTGTAGCAAAGCTGATTCATCACGGTTACTCCCATTCTGTGCAGGGAGTGCCAGGCTGGGAAAGGAGGGAAGATGATGTGGGGTTGGAAGACAGCCTGACGTTGTGGGCAAGAGGGACCAAATAAAGAGAAATTACAAACATTAGCTGCATTTAGGTTCTGCCCATGTAGGCAGAAGCACAGTCTGAACACAGGAGCACAAGTGGCAGTGGGAATCACTGGATAGGGCACTGGACTGGGACTTTGAGACTTGGATTCTGTTCTTGGCTCTGCCTCTGACTTGCCGTGTGACCTTGGGCAAGTCACTTCCTCTATGTCTTTGCGTCTGTACAACATCTAGCACAATGGGTCCCCGATCTCAGTTGAAGCCAGTAGCTGCTATTGTAATAATAAAGGACTGGGAGCCAGGAATGATTGATGCTAATACCAGTTCTGACAAGAATTTCAGTGCGAGATTTAAAGAGCTCAATCAATTTAGCTGTTCAAAAAGAAGATGAAGAAGTGACTTGATCACAGTGTATAAGTATCTTCATGGGGGAACAATACTGGGTACTAAAAGGCGATTTAATCTATCAGAGGAAGGCATAACAAGAACCAATGTCTTGTTAGAAGAAGAACAAGACACTAAAGCCAGACTAATTCCAGTTAGAAACAAGGCACACATTTTTAACAGTGAGGATGGTTAACCATTGGAACAAACACACCAGGGAAATGGCAGATTCTCCATCTTTTGCTGTCTTCAGATCAAGCTGGGATGCCTTTCTGGAAGAGATGCTTTAGTCCAGGGGTCGGCAACCTATGGCACGCATGCCAAACACGGCACGCAAGCCGATTTTGAGTGGCACGCTGCTGCCTGCCCGGTGAGAGGAGGAGGAGGGGCAGGAAAGCACCACGCTGGGGGAAGAAGTGGGGGAGGGGGGAAGCTTGGCTGCCACAGGACCAAGCTTCTGCCTCC
>NW_020676385.1:0-1414 GCF_002925995.2 Terrapene triunguis
TTTCATCAAGGATTTGGAAAATGGAGTGGAGAGGGCTTCTAAAATTTAGAGTGTAGCCTCTGATGTTTTACTGTTTAGCCGGCTTGCTTCCTAGAATGAACACTCATTGAGCGGGGTGATCCACAGGGAGTAGCTCAAACCTCCAAAGAGTCTGGCCTGGGGCAGGACATTAGCACTGCAGGGGAGGAGTGGGTGTGGCAGTGACATCACAAAGGCCTTTTGCAGGACCTCAGCGTATTGGTCAAAGATGGTGTGGGGGGGTGATGACCTCACAGAGAGATGCTGACATCAGCTAGGCAGGACAGGGGCACAGGGCCAGGGAAACCTCGGAGACCCTTGTGGCTTTGCTTCACCAAGTCCCCTCTCGAGGTCTCTCTTTGAGGACTGAGAGAGTATTAGGGTTCACGTACGTGAGCACGAGGAGGAGCCTCCTTTGAGTTTTCTCCTTTCTTTTTCCTGGTTTTACTAGAAAACAGATGACCCTGTTTAGAAGGTAAGAGCCTCCGAGAGGTTTGGAACCTGTTCAGTCTGATCCATCTGGGGCCAGCTGAATTCTAGGCATTGTGGGAGGTCCACCCAAAAATGTGGGGCTGAAATAGTGCTCGGACAGTGATCCCCACCGGTGAGATGGTCCATCCTTTGGGCTCTCTGGTGAGAACCCTCAGCCTCCCGTCCCTCGGTCTCTACCCTGATTGGCTGAGTAGGGGGTTATTGACAGGGAGGAGTCTCAGGTCCCTCTTGTTCTCTTTTAAGACCAAGTAAATATGTCATAACCAGTCATATGTTCGACAAATTTTGCTGCTTCTCTGCATTAATTCTCTCTGAGAAGTTCACGATTCTCTCTAACATTCGAGTTCTCCTAAAATGTTTGCTGAATAATTACTATGAACTGTTGCTGGTCTGGAACTCATTTGAGAGGACTTTATTCAGGTCATTCAATGTATGAAATTCAAGATCCGATGATTAGTTTGAAAGTCAGGGCTCTTGGGTCCTATTCCCAGCTCTGCCATTGACTGGCTGTGTGACCTAAGACAAGTCAATTCTCCTTTCTCAGCCCTAGCTTCTCCCTCTTTCAAGTAGGGATAACAATCCGCTCCTACCTACCTCACGCTGGGTGGAGGATGAGGATCTATTCGAGAGGGTCACTAGGAGCAGTGCATAAGATGAGGTGTCCTATCATGTTTACTCAGAACAGATTATGACATAATCGAATAGCTGAAATAGTCTATTTTATTTGTATTTTATTATTTTGCAATTGTTAAGAGCAGCAACTACTTAGGTCAGACTGAAACATCTTATCTAATTTTTGAGATCTAAGTGTCTCCTCTTTGTGTGCAACGAGACAATTTAACACACTGTGACAAACAGGAGATGCTTTTGTTTTGCAACAAAATATTTTTGCAAAGAATTTTCA
>NW_020676386.1:0-1055 GCF_002925995.2 Terrapene triunguis
GGCAGACAACCATTTCGCGCCTTTTTTCCTGGGTGAACACTGCAGACGCCATACCACGGCAAGCATGGAGCCCGCTCAGCTCAAGACAGCAGTCATGAACATTGTAAATACCTCGCGCCTTATCGTGCAGTTTATGCTGAACAAGAACCTGGAAAACCAGGCGGAGAGGAGCAGGCAACAGCAGCGCGGCGACGACAGTGATGAGGATATAGACATGGAATTCTATCGAACCGCGGGACCCGGTGCTTTGGAGATCATGCTGTTAATGGGGCAGGTTATAGGCATGGAACGCCGATTCTGGGCCCGGGAAACAAGCACAGACTGGTGGGACCGCATAGTGTTGCAGGTGTGGGACGATTCCCAGTGGCTGCGGAACTTTCGCATGCGTAAGGGCACTTTCATGGAACTTTGTGACTTGCTGTCCCCTGCCCTGAAACGCCAGAATACCAGGATGAGAGCAGCCCTCACAGTTGAGAAGCGAGTGGCAATAGCCCTGTGGAAGCTTGCAACGCCAGACAGCTACCGGTCAGTCGGGAATCAATTTGGAGTGGGCAAATCTACTGTGGGGGCTGCTGTGATGCAAGTAGCCAAAGCAATCACTGAAGTGCTGCTACACAAGCTAGTGACCCTGGGAGATGTGCAGGTCATAGTGGATGGCTTTGCTGCAATGGGATTCCCTAACTGTGGTGGGGCGATAGATGGAACCCACATCCCTATCTTGGCACCGGAGCACCAGGGTACCCAGTACGTAAACCGCAAGGGGTACTTTTCAATGGTGCTGCAAGCACTGGTGGATCACAAGGGACGTTTCACCGACATCAACGTGGGGTGGCCGGGAAGGGTTCATGATGCTCGCGTCTTCAGGAACACTACTCTGTTTAAACGGCTGCAGCAAGGGACTTACTTCCCGGACCAGAAAATAACCGTTGGGGATGTTGAAATGCCAATAGTTATTCTTGGGGACCCAGCCTACCCCTTAATGCCATAGCTCATGAAGCCGTACACAGGCAGCCTGGACAGGAGTCAGGAGCTGTTTAACTACAGGCTGAGCAAGT
>NW_020676387.1:0-4382 GCF_002925995.2 Terrapene triunguis
GGGGCGGCGCTCTTTTTCTTTGCTTGGGGTGGCAAAAAACTTAAAGCCGGCCCTGCTTGTAGGCACATTAGGGGGAGTGCAGCCCAAGAGGTTCTGTGTCTGTGCTTCTGTACAGAAGCTGCCAACCAAGATGCAAGCTGTCCTGGGGATTTCTGGGTCCCTGGACCCGTCTCCAGGACCTTGCTCTACACTGGAATGTGCCTCTCCATACTCTTAAACCCATGGTTTGGTGACTATCCTTTGGCTTGGGAAGGAGAAGTTGGTTTTTAAGACATGAGAAGTCAAACTGATGAGCCAGAAGACTTGCTAACCACTGCTCTGTGTCTAGCAAACGCTGAGCTGGCAGAACAAGAGGCTTATTTCCGCGTGTAGGGAAAGCTGGCTGTTGCTGAAATCTTGTCTTGTTTATTGCTTTAGTGCTCCTGTTGGACGAGAGCAGGGTCTCTGTTTAGAGACGATTTCCTTCCCCCTGTTAGAAATGTCATTTTGGTGTGGTAGAAAAAAGGTCCTTTGAAGGGGAAACAGAGATTGGTGTGGACATTTCTTCTTCCCAGAGCACCAACCTATTAGAAACATAAGCTGCCTGGGGAAAAAAAATTGGAATGACACACCGGATTTTAAGTTATCACTGAGTAAGCCACCTCAGGCAGAGCGAGGCGAACCAGGGTCTGCCTTATTTGCAGCCAGCAAGCAAAATGCACTCATTTTGGGAGATAGCTCATCATCCAGCTGATAATATAAATTGCTTGACCGTATTAAGTCCCACCTGAACTTGGTCTTGAAGCAGTCAGATGCAAATAGATGCTTAGCCAGTGTATCATTGATTACCTACAGCACTTGAAACTACGGCACTTTTAATATCAGCCGTGGATTTTAATATATCGGTGTAACAGTGCTGCTTACAAAACCAGAATTTGCCTCAGTGCATGTCATTATTTCAGACCCTACAGTAGGCACAATACAGATTATACAGGAATTGCCATGGCCTGCAGTACAGTAGTATCTGTTACACAGACAAGGATGGGGATCGACACCACTGTGACGCTGGCTGACCAGGTCATGTCAGAGTGTATTCAGGTCAATTCGCTTGTGTATTAGTATAGATCCACGTGATTAGTGTTTTGGGTGTTTGAACTTCGTAAAACGAATGGGATGTTACATGCATTGTTTTCACTTCTCTGTTTCTGTTGTAATGTAATAGCAAACATTTACATTGTGTGTACCCCTGTAACGAAATAACTCTCCAGACATCAAAGAAGCCTTGGGGAATGCTAAGGAAGGACTTTATCAGAAAAGGTGCTACAGTAATTCCAAAGTAAATGGCCATTGTGTTGATGACCTGAGGTGAGGTGCAAGACATCAAAGGAAAAGCCCATGTGGGTAGAGACACTGTCCGCTTGTTTTCTGTGTGAAGATACTATAAACATCAATGCAAAGAAAGATCCTTTTTCTCTAGGCTGTTTGGATTCTAACAGGACAGAATAACTGAACAAGAAGACAGAGATCCCCAGAGTTACTTTGGGTAGCCCTGAGAGTCTTTTGGGAAACTGACAGATTACTACATCTCTGCTACCATTTGGAATTACAGACTGACTCACCTGTATATATATTTTACCTGCTTTATCCTCTCAGTAACTTTCATTCTTTTTTCTTAGCTAATAAACCTATAGTTAGTTTACTATAGAATTGGCTGCTAGCATTGTCTTTGGTGTAAAATCTGGAGTACCAGTTGATCTGGGGTAAGTGACCGGTCTCTTAGGACTGAGGGAAACCTGATGTGGTGTGATTTTTGGTTTTAATAACCTTTTATCACAAAGTTCAGTTTGTCTGGGTGGTCAGAGAGAATAAGGAGAGGCTAAGGGGACTGTCTGTGGCTCCATGGTAAGACTGGTATAGTGATGCAGGAATTCATTTGTTACTGGCTTGCTGAAATCTAATTATAGACCACATCACCAGTTTGGGGGGTCTGCCCTCGTTTTCTGACGGTCTGTCCTGAGATAGGCACTCACAGTTATGAGCCACTCGAGACGGCATGACAGCCGCTAAAGCGTTGTTTCAAAGGGTGAAGATGCTGTTTCCCAGTCTGGATTACTGAACATCTCCCTTACCCTAAGTCCCCACTTCTCCTTGTGTATTTGTACATTTTGCATGTACAGTTCTCTTGACCTTCCAAAGGTTTCAATAACAGCCAGTGTCCTGTGGAGAAGCATACTGGTAACTGCATGTTGCTTTACCTTCAGGGATAGCTCAGTGGTTTGAGCATTGGCCTGCTAAACCCTGGGTTGTGAGTTCAATCCTTGAGGGGGCCACTTAAGGATCTGGGGCAAAAATCAGTACTTGGTCCTGCTAGTGAAGGCAGGGGGCTGGACTTGATGACCTTTCAGGGTCCCTTCCAGTTCTATGAGACAGGTATATCTTCATATATATATATATATATATATAGGGACCCTAGTGCACTGGACTAAATTTGTATATAATAAAAAGTCTTCTAAGTTGGTATGTGTGTGTTCTGCTCTGGAATTGCCTGTGTCTTGCTGCTTTCAAGACCCAGTGCAAGATTAATTTGTTTAAGCCGGGCTTTCATGAATAACTCAGAAGCACAAGGGTGAGGATCCGAAGATATTTTTCTTAGAAGATAGCCACCATGTTTGATCGCACTCGATAGCTTGCCTTAGAGGCCCCGATTCAGCAAAGCACTGACGCGTGTGCTTAACTTTAAGCATGTGAATGGAGCCTTTCCTGTTCAGCAAGCACCAGTGCATAAGTTCACGTTCCACTGACCTCCGTGGGTGTGTCTATGATGCCAAAGAAAACCCACGGCACCGAGTCTCAGAGCCCAGATCAATGGAGTCAGGCTTGCAGGGCTAAACATTGCAGTATCACTGTTCAAGTTCATGCTGGAGGCTGGGCTCTGAGGCCCAAACCCCGCTTGGGATTTCAGAGCCCCGGCTCCAGCCTGAACATCTACAGTGCATTGTTTAGCCCCACAGCATGAGTCCAGTGAGCCTGAAACAGCTGAGTCGGGCCAGCCACGGTGCTGCCCTGAATCTCTTATTGCAGTGGGTCTTAAGCACACATTTAAGTACTTTGCTGTATCAGGAACAAAATGAGATCTCTTCCACCACTGGGCATATACAATTCTGATCTATAATTTTGTTAATATGGCCCCTACATGCAATGGGAATAGATGCAATAGAAAAACATATAGCTGCATTGAAGTCAGTGGCAGAACTCCCAGTAACTTCATTAGGGCCAGGATTTCACTCACAGATTTGTGTTTAAACTCTTACAATCAATACCATTTTCTTGAACAGAAGAGGTGTGCAGGTGCATGAAAATTGAAGACGCAGTACTGCATGCATTCAGTGTAATTAGGAGAGCTGACAAACATCATTAGAAACACTCCTAATTAATTAAGCCTAAACTGCTCACAGACTCGGAGAACAAGATCTACTTCTCATATGTGAGTAATGGGGACCTCACTTCATAACATTTAGCAATGGGTTCTTCCTGCCGCCCGCCTGCAGTGGGCTGTCATGCTCAGCAGATGGTGTCAGCAGTCAAGGCCCTCCCTCAATGCCTCTTTTCTCCTACTTGATCCAGATTGACACACTGAAATGACTGGGGAAGGCTTTTGAGACTGAATTTAATGTCCCAAGTGGCAAGAGAAGTTGAGCTGGGATGGTTTTTGGTCAGACCAAATCTGTGAATGTGGCACAGAAATCCAGATGGCAGAGGGGAACCATAATGCCGAATGTGTATTTCCTCTCTCACTTTTCACCCTTCTTGCACTGGCCAGACGATAACCTTATTAAACAACCAGAAAGTACAGCTATATTCTGCAACAATGGTCTGAAATACGACACCCTACAAGGGTACCCCTGTAGTGTTTGGGGTGATTTGGGGGGAGCGCTGTAGTACTTTCTAAAATAAGGGTAGAATACTTATTCTGTCAGCCGCAAGTGGAGCAATAATGGCTGATGGATGTAGAAGGAGCAGGCAAGAGGGGGTGACTAAGAGCTAGTCTACACTACAAACGCTTTGCTGGTATAACTATACTGGCAGAGTCCCTTAGTGCAAATGCAGCATATGCTGGCAAAAAATCCTTCCGTTGGCATAATAATACACCTCCCCAAAGAACATTAGCTACACCAACAGAAGCACTCTTCTGCCGGCCAAGCTTTGTCTACACTGGGCGGGGGAGAGAGGAGGGGATGCCGACTAGAGGGTCGTGGTTTTTCACACCTCTGACCAACCACATTTTTTAGTGTAAACCTAGCTTCAGTTGGTCAGCTGGTGCTCTTCCAGAGAAGTTGATCATCTGATGCTGTCCCTGGTGAGAGCAAACTGGCCATGATAACTACTGCTGCCTACGTCATTGT
>NW_020676388.1:0-3121 GCF_002925995.2 Terrapene triunguis
CCTGTCTGCCACAGGACTGTCCCTCATAAAGGAATGGAGACCTGATATTTCCTTTTATTGGATTCATGAGGCTGTTGATGCAGTGTTCTCTTGGGTATTTTGTATGGAATAACTACTCCCTGGATTATGAAATAAAAGCCTCCTTATTGCTAACAGTTGTGTCTCAACTTGCTTTGTGAGCCCCAGTTGGCTGGATATTGCATTCTTCTTGGGGCTGCCACAAAGACACATTGTTGGTGTTATCTTTAAGACCACTTTTTCATATTTTACCATTGCTGCACAGATGTTTAATGTTGCTTTTGAAAACTCTTTATGTTTCATTGTTTCAAAAGGCAAATTTTTATTTGTATACCTTAACTCCCATACTTCATTTCAAAGTGGATTCTTAACTTCCACAAGCTTCAAAAGCTCGTTTGACACAGTATCCGTTGACCATCCCAATGGCATTGAGTAGCTTGCATTAAGTAAGAGAGATGGTTTCTTTAAAAGTTTTGTGAAGGGTGGACTAGGAGAAGAAGCTTGAGCATGGTCCCACCTTTTCCTCAGGTTGAGTGATTAGAATAGTTATATTAATCCTTTCACAGAGATGAGCATTCATGACAACTGGCGTGCCTTTACAACTAGGGCTTTATTAACAAAAGCAAGAGGGCAGTTTGTGGAGATCAGCCTTGGAAATTTAGCAGCCCAATTAATGTCATGGCATTGCACTGCCATGTGATGGTTGATTTAATGACAGTTGAACCTTAAAGAGCCTGGTCATTTTCAGAACCAAATAAACTTTTCTGGGAGATGCAAGTGCTCAGCACTTCTTGAATTTGACCGCAGATACTTATCCAAAAATACCTCCTTTAGAAACTGGGCTCTCTCATGGGGTTCATAGAATCATATAAGATTAATGTTGTAAGAGACCTCAGGAGGTCATCTAGTCCAACCCCCTGCTCAAAGCAGGACCAACCCCAACTAAATCATCCCAGCCAGGGCTTTGTCAAGCTGGACCTCTAAGGATGGAGATTCCACCACCTCCCTAGGTAACTCATTCCAGTGCTTCACCACCCTCCTACTGAAATAGTTTTTCCTAATATCCAACCTAGACCACCCCCACTGCAACTTGAGACCATTGCTCCATGTTCTGTCATCTGCCACCACTGAGAACAGCCTAGCTCCATCCTCTTTGGAACCCCACTTCAGGTAGTTGAAGGCTGCTATAAAATCCCCCCTCACTCTTCTCTTCTGCAGACTAAATAAGCCCAGTTCCCTCAGCATCTCCTCATAAATCATGTGCCCCAGCTCCCTAATAATTTTGTTGCCCTCCGCTGGACTCTCTCCAATTTGTTCACATCCTTTCTGTAGTGGGGGACGCAAAACTGGACACGGTACTCCAGATGTGGCCTCACCAGTGCTGAACAGAGGGGAATAATCACTTCCCTTGATCTGCTGGCAATGCTCCTACTAATGCAGCCCAATATGCCGTTAGCCTTCTTGGCAACAAGGGCACACTGTTGACTCATATCCAACTTCTTGTCCACTGTAATCCCCAGGTCCTTTTCTGCAGAACTACTACTTAACCAGTCGGTCCCCAGCCTGCAGCAGTGCATGGGGGTTTTCTGTCCTATGTGTAAGACTCTGCACTTGTCCTTGTTGAACCTCATCAGATTTCTTTTGACCCAATCCTCCAATTTGTCTAGGTCACTCTGGACCCTATCTCTACCCTCCAGCATATCTACCTCTCCCTCCAGCTTAGTGTCATCCACAAACTTGCTGAGGGTGCAATCCATCCCATCATCCACACCATTAATGAAGATGTTGAATAAAACTGACCCAAGGGCTGACCCCTGGGGCACTCTGCTTGATACTGGCTGCCAACTAGACATAGAGCCATTGATCACTACCCATTGATCAGGGTTTCCTGATGGTGTTTGAAAGGATGGCTGAAAACACAGAATTCTGCCCTTGATGATGTCTTGGGGGAGATACTGTTCATGTATAATACCTTCCCAGTTCCATAGGGTTGGGAGAGAGTAGACCTCCATGTTTGATGGACAGGCATCCATGAAGGACCTTAAAGGGACCCTGGTCCTCTTATACTGCATGGTCAGCGGACACCTCTAAAACAAACAGTCTACCAGTATGCTTAAAATTAGATGTTGACATTGTCTCCCACTACTAAATCCCAGGCCATTGGGAAAGTGGGGAAGGAGAAGGATCTCCCCCAGGCCTCTAAGCAAACCCCAATACATATCATATTTATTTGGTGGGGAAATGCCAGTTTGAAAATTGGCTTGGCCCCTGTTTGTGGGGATTGGTCAGCGGATTGTAGAGCTGTCTTACACCTCTTATATCCTCTTAATCATGGACCAGGAAACAAGTACAAACCCCATATGATCTTTAGCAAATGAACAGAATAGTCTGCAGGCAATCTTTGATAACTTCCTGCTAGGCAGGCAGAATAGTGAAGGTGGCTTCACTCCAAAATTATCACAACAGAGACCACACAGATGGGGAGATAAGAGTTCTCTGTATAAGCTCCAGACAATGCACACCATTTTATTCAGAATCTTAGGGATTCAGAGGTAAGCCACCTGCATTCTGATGACATCACAGAAATAAAGGACAGTGCCTGATTGCTTGATGGTGCTCTTTTATTATCATATATCAGGTGTCACCTGCAATTTCATGCCTCAGGCAGTAAGACAGAATCCATCTGTCATCTACCAGTGAATCTCAGTGAAATTTCTTTTCTTTTTTTTTTAAACAGAGCCTGCTAGACTGTTGAAGCTGACATAAAAAGGCCCAAATATTAAGAAAAGATTTGAAAACTAGTAAGGAATAAAAACATAAGCTATTTCATGGAAATAAACTGATGCTTAATTTATAATGCTGGCATCTTAAGCTCCATGAAGAAGAGCCTCTACTTCATTAAATTTAATTCCTGTAAATTGGAGGTATGTTTGGACATATTCTGCTATTAGTGTAAAACCTCACACTGGTGTAGATTTATAGATTCATAGATTCTAGGACTGGAAGGGACCTCGAGAGGTCATCGAGTCCAGTCCCCTGCCCGCATGGCAGGACCAAATACTGTCTAGACCATCCTTGATAGACATTTATCTAACCTACTCTT
>NW_020676389.1:0-6547 GCF_002925995.2 Terrapene triunguis
TTGTCTTTGTTAAACTTCATCCTGTTTAACTCAGACCATTTCTCCAAATCAGGAGTAAATCAGGAGTAACCTCATTCAAGTCAATAGATTTTCGCTGGTGTAAAACTGATATGGGGAGACAATGAGGCCTATTGAATGTAGTCATAGGGGCACTGCCTTTACATGTTGGGGAATTCAGGGTGTTCCCCCTAGAGCTGTAACACTCCATATGAACCACATTGGAATAACTCATCATCCTGGGGGTGAACTCTATGGGTGCAAGGGGAGTGGATCTGCTACTACACTCTTTGTGGAGTGTAGCTTCTTCTTATTTGCTGTGACAGACCTGTCACTTTGCCATCCCTTTGCACTATTGGGCACCCTTGGAGCGTAGAGAGGGAACATGCCTTCATGCAAAGGGGGAAAAGGCTGCCATTGCCCCCACACTCACTGAACAACCATGTAAGGGCAAGGAAAAATCTGCCTCACAGATCAAAGGCCATCATCTGCCACATTTACTCATGTTGAGTAGTACCATGAGGCATAGTAGTACTGCTATTAATAGTAGTAACCAGTAGTACCACTACTCTATGAATAGATAATTTCAGTGGGACTACTTGCTAAGTTGAGTACTACTCAGTGTAAGTAAGGGCCCACTTCTGCTGCTCTAAATATTATCTCGTACTTATATTTTGTAGGCTCATAGAAATGTAGGGCTGGAAGGGACCTTGAGAGGTCATCTAGTCCAGTGGCTCTCAACCTTTCCAGACTACTGTACCCCTTTCAGGAGTCTGATTTGTTTTGCGTACCCCCAAGTTACACCTCCCTTAAATACTACTTGCTTACACAATCAGAGATAAAAATACAAAAGTGTCACAGCACATTAATACAAAAAATTTGCTTTCTTTCTCATTTTACCATATAATTATAAAATAAATCAACTGGAATATAAATAGTGTACTTACATTTCAGTGTATAGTATCTAGAGCAGTATAAACAAGTCATTGTCTGTATGAAATTTTAGTTTGTACTGACTTTGCTAGTGCCTTTTATGTAGCCTGTTGTAAAACTAGGCAAATATCTAAAAAAGTTGATGTACCCCCTGGAAGACCTCTGCGTACCCCCAGGGGTACTCATACCCCTGGTTGAGAACCACTGATCGACTCTAACCCCCTGCACTGAGGTAGGACCAAATAAACCTAGATGATCTCTGACAGGTGTTTGTCCAACCTGTTCTTAGAAACCACTAATAACAGAAATTCCACAACCTCCCCCCTTGGAAGCCTATTCCAGAGCTCAACTACTCTTATAGTTAGAACGATTTTTCTAATATCTAACCTAATAGGTTAAGCCCATTAATTCTTGTCCTACCTTAAGTGGACATGGAGAGCAATTGATCAATGTTCTCTTTATAACATCCCTTAACATATTTGAAGACTTTAATCCGGTTCCCCTCTCAGTCTTCTTTTTCCCAGATTAAGTATGCACAGTTTTTTTAACCTTTCCTCATAGGTCAAGTTTTCTAAACCTTTTATCTACTTTGTTGCTCTCCTCTGGAATCTCTCCAATTTGTCCACATCTTTCTTAAAGTATGATGCCCAGAATTGGATACAATACCCCAAGTGAGGCCTCATCAGTGCCATCCAGAGCAGGACATTTACCTTGTGTGTCTAACATACAATATTTCTGTTAATGTATCCCAGAATGTTATTAGCCTTTTCACAACTGCACACATTGTCAACTCATATTCAATTCATGATCCTCTATAATCTCCAGATCCTTTTACAGCAGTTCTACCACCTCTTCAGTTGTTCCCCATTTTGTAGTTGTGCATTTGATTTTTTCCCTCCTCAGTGAAGTATTTTGCTCTTGTCTTTATTGAATTTCATCTAGTTAATTTCAGACCAGTTCTTCAATTTGTCAAGATCATTTTGAATTCTAACCCTGTCCTCCAAAGAGCTGCAACCCTCCCAGGATGGAGTCATCCACAGTTTTTATAATCATTCTCTCTACTCCATTATCCAAGTCATTAATGAAAATATAAATAGTACCAGGCCCAGGACTGACCCCTGTGGGACCCCACTATATATGCCTTCCCAGCTTGACAGCAAACCATTGATAACTACCCTTTGAGTATGGTCTTTCAAATAGTTGTATACCCACCTTATAGTAATTTAATCTAGACCACATTTCCCCAGTTTGCCTTTGCAATTATCATATGGGACTGTGTAAAAAGCCTTACTAAAATCAAGATATGCCACATCTACTTCTTCCCCTAAACACTAGGCCAGTACCCTGTCAAAGAAGGAAATTAGGTTGGTATGGCATGATTTGTTCTTTATAAATCCATGCTGGCTATTTCTTATAACTCTAATATCTGCTAGGTGCTTACAAATTGATTGTTTAATCCTTTGATACTTGGAAAGATACTGGAACAAAGTGAGGCTGACTGGTCTATAATTCCCTGGGTCCTCTTTGTTCACTTTTTTAAAGATAGGTACTATGTTTTCCCTTCTCCAGTTCTCTGGGACCTCACCCATCCTCCAGGAGTTCCCGAAGATAATTGCTAACGGTTCTGTGATTATTTCAGCTAATTCCTTAAGTACCCTTGGATGAATTTCATCAGGCCTTGCCAAGTTGAATACATCTAACTTATCTAAATGTTCTTTAACCTGTTCTTTACCTATTTTGGCTTGCATTCCCTTCCCAGTGTTTTCTCAGGAATTGAAATTAGAGGAGGTGTTCAAATTTACAGGGGGATTGTAAAACAACTAAATTGGCAACATGGAAATTGTAACTAGTTAACCACTGGGAGGGGGGAGGAGGAGTTGGGGGGCGGAGTCTAGGGAAATCCTCCTTTAACCTTGTTGTTAATATTAATTGTGTTGAGTATCTGGTCGTTGTTAACCTTTTTAGTGAAGACCGAAGCAAAATAGGCACTAAACACCTCAGCCTTTGTGATGTCATCAGTTATTACCTCTCTTTTACAGCAGTATGTTGTACTGTGACATGTTATGTCTCATTATGACATGGTATTATATACCAAAATAATAAAAATGTGTTGGGAAATGTTATGATTTTTCCCAAGTTACTCACAGTATTTGTTTTCATACAGAATGAAGTAAAATGATATCACTAATAACAAGGTACAAAATTTATGTTAGCTTTTATTACTGAAATGGGACTATTTTAAGTTATTGCAAAGGACATGCCTTTTCAATAGCCTTGATTCTATAAGAAACATTAAGTCTCCTTTAAATTCAATTACTATGAAAGGGTTTCCAAGTCTTGCTTTTTACTGATTGGATTTGAACTTTTACTGGCCATATATGAGCACTGTCTGAACTGCTAGCAGACAGGGGCTCCAGGGCAGCAGTAAAAGACAGATTCTGTACAAGAAAATTAACATAAGTCAAGGGCCAAATACCACATTCCTGTTGATGTTCTGAGTTTGGCAATGAGAGTAAGGGGATAAAAAAACAACAACAAAACCCACCAGACTGAAACTGTTAATATTTCATAGACAAAGAGATGCAAAGATTCTGAAAATTAAAGGAGTGGGAATCCAGGTTTTCCCACTGGAGACCATTGTTTTTAGTACCATGTTCCCTTGTCTCTAACTCAGGGTATGTCAACACTACAGTGGCAAAGCTACAGTCGACCTAACTGTATCTACAGTGGGGGATAGGTTGACCTAACTATGTTGCACAGGGTGTGAAATTTTTCACAGCCCTGAGCAATGTAGCCGGGTAGACCTAAGTTTTTAGGTGTAGAATAGGCCCTATAAATCCTGTAAATGCCAACGTTTAGCATGCAGTGTAGTTCTACCTGTGTCAGTCCCAGGGTATTAGATAGATTTGAAGAAGAGCTCTGTATGGCTCGAAAGCTCTTCTCTCTCACCAACAGAAGTTGGTCCAATGGAAGATATTACCTCACCTACCTTTTCTCTAACGTTTAGCATGATATTTTCCTAACTGGCAAACATTGTCATCCTACGATCTGACTACCTGTGCTGAAAATGCACCCAGTCCTCGGCCTTTCACCAGAGTAATCAGTATACCCAGTAGTGTTTGCAGGCTCGAGCCCTATGAAACAGTTAATTCTAGCTTTTTTAAGAGTTGCACTGTCAAAGAAACCCACTAGATTGTGACTTGGACTACGTGTCTGTGCACAGAAGTTGGAACCTCCTCCTCATATCCCTGGGTTGGCACCTTGCCTGCTTACTCACTCAAACCCTGGAGCAAGTGGGCAGGGAATGGGTGGTCCTGCAAATCACTGACCATCACAGCTAAGCCAGTATAGGGGATGTATTTATTTGATGTTAGTATAGGTCAGCAGCAAATTTCTATGTCCTTCAAGCAAGGAGGAAGCAGCATGGGATTGTGCCTAGAAAGGTGTCTCTAAGGCATATGCCCCTTGGTTCTACTCCCAGGATTGTGAAGCTTCTCCCTTGCTCAGGGCTCTGCTCTGCCCACTCCATGCTCACCTGTGCAGGAAGGTAAGTCACAGCCTTGCTCTCCCTCCCGGCCCTTAATGCTAGATGTGCTCTAGGTAGAGGGTGCAGGGTGTAACCTCATGCTCCCTTATGCCCCTAAACTGAAGCATATTGCCAGTGACGGTCTAACTCTTTACCAAAAAAATACCATATTTTGTTAAAACTTTCTTTCAAAAATTGCCCCTTTTCAAGTGAAAATAAACCTATTTCTAAGCAAAAAGGGGTACCTTCCAAGTTGAAACTGGTTTTGACATTTAAAGCTTTTGCATGTTTGAAATTCATTGTTTTACATATTTTTGGTGAAAAATGATTATTTCATCAAATTTGTCAAAACAGTGAAAATGCGATGGGTACAAAACTCCTCAGAATGAAATGGTGAAAATTGTTGTGTATAATTTCACAAACGTTTTCACCAGCATCCTACAGCTCTCTCATGTTGTCAGCATTATACAATGCTGATGAAATTAGCTCATATACAGTACCAGTCTTCAGTTACCATCAAATCCATTGTGCTCCTCATTCTAGCCAGTGCCACTCTTAAGCAAAAACAATGGAAACAACTTATTTTCAGAGCCCTGCATAGACTCAGTATCACATAGGCCACTTGAGGAGCAGGAGAACTGGTGTCAGAGGCAGTTTAAACCTGATCTTCCCATTAGCAGTGGACCTAAAGAGGCAACTCGTGGCTTGATCTTTTCTCATAGTAGTGGGACCAGAGCCAGAGACAGCATAGCCCAATCTCCTCCTCCAGCAGCATGAGACCCTGCAAATTGGAAGGCAAGTCCTGCTTCCATCTCTCTTTCAATCTCTGCAGTAGCAGAGCAAAATAGAATTATGCATAAACTGTGACTAATTTGTGGTTTTTTTTTAATTTCTTGGTGCACAGTGAGGGATATTGTTTTCAGCAGATATTTAGCATTTGGAGGTCATACACAAGATATTAGTTTCAAAATATATCAAATTTAGGGCCTAACTTCTTTAATAGTACCTGTCTTTTAAGGGAGGCATCATTATCTAGTGATCAAATTAGGAGACAGAGAGTTAGTCAGGAGGCCAGTATTCCATTCCCTATTGCAACTAGTTACTGGGTAACCTTGGGCAAGTCACTTAATCTCCCTATGTCTCAATTTCCCCTTCTTTTAAATGGAGATATTTCCCCATCTTTGTAAAGTGTTTTGAGGTCCTTGAATTAATGACGCTAAGAAGTACAAAGTGTTATCTCTTTTATATCCCAAAGGGAAGTCTGTTGATATATGTATTGACTTGTTAACACTAGAAGTTGGTAACATCTAAAAGTGGCTATTTGATATTGGCACTCTGAATCAGTTTAGAGCAGAAGGTAAAGATGATAATGTATCTGATACAACTGAGGTTAGGCATTGTCTACCCTGAACAGATTCCTATGCTTCTTAATCAACAGGTAAAAATGTTTGGACTAAGGATTTCATTCTTAATAAGCTACACAGCAAAAGAAACTTTAAAAACTTTGTTGATCAGAAATGCAAATTCTCATCTGTTCCTTTTTTAATTAACTTTTTAATTTTCGAACACAAAGATAGTGTTGATGATGACTGGTAAGCTTGGGCCGAGAGATGTACTGATCAAATGCTGTTCTTTGGAAATCTGCAGAGAAATGAATCTCAGGGAACAAATGAAATGATAATGGGATTTCAGTTCATCAGAGTTCAGTTCCACAAAATAAATGTTCAGTTTCACAGATTGTTTCATAAATGCCTTTTTCTGTAATGCACAAAACTGATTCATGACTCAGATGGTAGTTGAAATTATTATTGTTATTAATACTATTATTATTGTTGTTATTATTTCATATTATCATTACAGAAAGGCCCCAGTCAGGATCAGGACCCCATTGTGCTAAGCACACACATGAAGACACTGTTCCTGCCCCAACGATATTAGAGCCTCATAAAATAAAGGCTGTGAGATAGGGATACCATGAAATGTACTGTAGCCTTAAGAGTATCTGAATGGAGGAAGTGAGAGCAGATTATGTTAAAATCCAGCAATTCATGAAGACTCTATTACCATTTCCTCCTATGGCTGCATTTAAAG
>NW_020676390.1:0-1748 GCF_002925995.2 Terrapene triunguis
AGACCCCAAAAAAGGGACATGAGGGGCGGGGCTTAGAGACGCCAATGAAGATGGGTCATGGGGGCAGGGCCTACAGACCCCAACAAAGGGACATGAGGGGCGGGGCTTAGAGATCCCAACAAAGAAAGGACACAAGGGGCGGGGCTTAGAGACCCCAACAAAGATGGGCCACGGAGGCGGGGCTTAGAGACCCCAACAGATAGGACAGGAGAGGGAGGCTCAGGGACCCCAATGAGCCACATGCCATGGCCAAGAAGCTCCAGAGCACTGCCCCTCACTGGGCTAACACCACGATTGTAAAGTAGCCTCAGATTACGGGTGCCCAGATGGACCCAACCAGAGCCTGACTTGAACCCAGGACCTTATGCAGCACCGAAGCCTTTGAGCTGAAGGAGCAGCCGCCCCCACTCCGGCTAGCAAAGGGAGCTCTCTGGCTAGAGGGGGGCTGTATAGGAGCAGAGGATTAGCATGAGGGCAAGGGGGCTGAGCTGGTTTGTACAGCGCCCCCTGTTGGTGCTGAAGATTGAGCTAATGCCAGCCTTTGCCTGATGGGCTAATAGGATTTCTTCATCTCCAGCTGCTCTAACCCTCTTTCCATCACAGGAGGGAAGCATGAGCAGAGGCAGGCAGTGTCCTACACTCTCTGGGAACCAGACAGGCCAGCACGGGATTTCTGAGCCTGCCTGGGAGGGACTCGGCAGCATGCATGGGCCCTGATTCCGATAATAAGAACATAAGAATGGCCAGACTGGATCAGGCCAATGGTCCATCTAGCCCAGTGTCCTGTCTTCCGACATTGGCCAGTACCAGAGCATCAGGGGGAGGTCACAGAACATGGCAATTTTGGAGCAATCCACCCCTTGTCTTTCCCTCCCGGCTTCTGGCAGTTGGAGTTTTAGGGCCACTCGGAGGATGGGGTTACATCCCTTACCATCTTGGCTAACAGCCACTGATGGACCTATCCTGCAGGAAATAATCTAAGTTTTTTTTAACCTAGTTATACTTTGGGCCATCACAACATCCCCAGGCGATGAGTTCCGCAGGTTAACTGTTGCTTTGTGTGGAAAAAGTATTTCCTCTTGTTTGTATTAAATCAGTCCCTGAGTGGGGTGTTTTGCATTTGATTTCAATGCTTGTTTCCCTGTTATGGGGGCTTGTCAGGATCTCTCAAGACCCCCTGATCTCCCCCAGTCGACCCCCCCCACACACACACACACACTGCTCAGCCTGCCGACCTGCCAGGGCATGATGGGAGCAATGGAAACACGCAGCAAATGGGTGGCACGTGAGTCCCCCGCGTTTCATTGCTTGTAGCACCACAATTAGACAGGGTTAAACCATCAAACATGTTTCAAGTCTGGTTTCTTGCTGGGTAAATTCAATAAACCACCTGTCAGAAATATAAAGGGAAGGGTAACAATCTTTATGTATGCAGTAACATTTAATCCCTCTTGGCCAGAGGTACAGAATCACTTACCTGTAAGGGGTTAATCAGTTCAATTAACCTAGTTGGCATCTGACCAGAAGGACCAATGGGGAAAGGAGATATTTTCAAATCTGGGGGAGGGGGGGAAGGTTTTGTTTGTGCTCATTGTTTTTGTTCCCTCTTGGGACAAAGAGAGAGACCAAGCAGGTAACCCAGCTCCTACTGAAATGATACATCTAAAATTACAGAAATTGTAAGTAATAGCAAGGAAATGTGTTAGCTTATCTTTTGTTTTAGCTTGTGAATTTTCTCTATGCTAAGA
>NW_020676391.1:0-1365 GCF_002925995.2 Terrapene triunguis
GGCTGTAGCCAAGGAGCGAGCGGCCGTGTCCGCCGCATCTGAAGCAGCCTGGAAAGCCGCCTTGGCCACGGTCGCCCCTTCTTGGACGAGCGCCCGAAACTCCTTCACCTCGGTATCAGGAAAGAAGCGGTCAAACTTGGGGAGAGATTCCCAAAGGTTAAACTCGTAGCGGCCTAGAAGCGCCTGATGGTTGGCCACGTGGAGTTGGAAACTCGTTGACGAGTAAGACTTTCATCTGAAAGAGTCAAGTCTACGAGCGTCCCTGTCATTGGGCGTGGGCGCAGGCTGACCATTCCTCTCGCGGTGGCGGACCGACTCTACCACCATGGAGTTAGGGGCTGGGTGAGTGTAGAGGTACTCAAGACCTTTGGCAGGGATGAAGTACTTCCTATCAGCCTTTTTGAAAATAGGGGCAAGGGAAGCTGGCGTTTGCCAAAGGCCAGCGGTGATATTGGCAACTCCTTGATGAAAGGGGAGCGCTACACGCCCCGGGACCGAGGACGCACGGACATTAAAATGTGTGTCAGAGGGCTTCTCCATCTCCTCAGCCCGGAGCTCGAGGTTGGCTGCCACCCTCCGAAGCAGCTCTTGATGGGCCCTAAAGTCCTCTTGCGAAGAGGGAGGTGGTACCGCAACCGAATCACCCTGCGCTGTCGAGGTGGAAGGTACAGCACCTTCAACGGCAAGCGGCACCGTTGGCTCTACTTCGGGGTCCGGTGCTGGAGCTGGCGTCGGGGGATCGGCACCCACAGCTTGAGCCCGGTACTGCAGCGATGCGGGGCGGCCCTGGAAGGCTCCCACCATGGAGCACGGACCGAGGTGCTCCGGAGCCTGAGGCCATGGCACTAGCTGGCACCACTGACCCTGCCATGGCACAACCTGGAGTAGAGGCACGTCAGGTGCCGGAGGTTCAGGTAGTCGTTGGTAGACGACTGCGCGTCGACACTGAGGTTCAGGAAGAGCGAACGGTGCCGTAAGAACGGCTGGAACGGTCCCGATCGTGACGGCTCCTGCCCCGGGACTTCGACCTGGAGGAGGACGAGATGTAAACATCCGAGAAGCTGCGTCTGGACTGTCCGCGGCGCCTATGGGCCCGGTGCCTCGGTGCGGGAAATGCGGGGACGCGCTGCGAGCCTGACCTCTACGGTGCCGGGTCCTGGAGTGGGAGCATCGGTGCCGACGGCGTCGCGACCTATTCCTCTCGGAGTCACTGGAAGAAGAGGGATGGTGTCGCCTCTTTCTCCCTGCACGATGGCGTTCAGGACCAGAAGAGTGGGAAACACTCATGGCGGAGTCATGACGCGGCTCGATGTGCGTCGTGAAGCCCTGCTAGGTGCCTCAACCCGGGAAGGTGCTTCAATCTCC
>NW_020676392.1:0-1741 GCF_002925995.2 Terrapene triunguis
CCCCAAGCACCAGCTTGTTTGGCTGGTGCCTAGAGCCGGCCCTGTTTTCATCTATGCCATCACGGAAAGACTGTCTAGGATAGCATGAAAGATAGGGAACACAGAATTTTGGATGCTGGTAAAAAAGGCACATGGAAAAGCTTTCCACTTGGGTACGATTTATAAACTCCATCTCCAAAACAAACAATCAGTATGAGCGGCACCTGGCTTTAAAATTGAGCGTAGGGTTCTGCTAACCCAGGTTTAACATGCTTTCCCTGATCAATATGAACCAGGCCAAAAGCCTGTTAGACCTGCATTAGAAAACGCGATGGCAGACTATTTTCCATGCTAGGTACAAAAAGGGAGTACTTGGTACAGTAGATATTCTTAACAGTTTTTTGTCATGGGTTTAATGTGCTTTTGCCTGCTCCTTGTTAACAAGGACAAATCATGTTTATCCCATGCTAGTATAAACCGTTTTTTAAACAGGTATTTAAACAGGTGTCCTAACTTAGATAAAATTCAGGTGTCTTTCGATTGTGAGCTCTTTGGGACAGGGATCATCCTTTTGTTCTCTGTACTGCACCTACCACAGTGGGTTCCTGGTCTGTGCCTGTGTCTCCTAAGCACTGCCACAGTACAAGTAATTAATAACAGCACGGCTACCTCATACCTATTGTCAGCAGAGCTGACTATTTGTTCTCTTTTAAATGATAGCCACATTCCTTTGGCATTTTCTGCTACAAAGTCATAGTTAGTGCCGCCTGTGCCATGTATGTAAGATGTCACATAACGCAAAGCAGTACAATGCAACACTTGCAACATCTAGGGTAACTAAGCTCAGAGAGATTGCGCCACAGGCCACAGTTTGGTCTGCAGTAATTTCTGCTTGTTCAGATAATTCACAGTAGGGGCCTCACTTGAAAGCTAGCTATATTTTTAGTAGAGCTATGCGGGGATAAAAGTAGGGCAGGCTGCATCAAGGACTAGAACCATGCAGACAGGTTTAGCATACAGAGCAAAACTGGAGAATTTGGTCTTTCTGCTGACGCTGTGCAAAGGTTTGAAATCAGGTTTTGCCCAGTGAATTTATGTGATCATTGTGAAGCAATTCTCATCAGTGGGAAATGACCCATCTGCAGCCACAGGGGGAGCTGATATCAATTCCTGTTTGGCAGGATGTGTGACATCCATGGGCAGTGGGGTAAGTCTGAAGAGGGAGAGAGCAAGGAGTCTGGATAAGCTGAGAACTAAGAGGGGTCACTTAGGAGAATCTGTTTGATCAGTGTGCATTTTATAATCAAGCAGTGAAATCAACATGGCTTGGGGGGTTTCTCTCTTCCTTACTTCATGGGTAAGAAAGAAATTGAAATGGAAAATGGGTCATACTTGTGTAGGGTCAGTCAGAGAAGGGTGATAGGACCAAACAGAGGAAAACAGGATGGAATAGAATTGGGGGTAGATAGACTTTTCAGCAACACCAATGAACTCCACCCACTCCCATACCACAAAACAGCATCTTATTGTCACTGGAGGAAGCAGAGGAGGTAAGGGGATGTTGTTTCTGCAGCCGTGGTAGGAGCAACAGAAGTGGTGTTACTGCAGGGGCAACAATTATATCGTTTGCAACAACAGCCTTCTCCTCCCGTTAACTAGAGCTAACAGCAGGGCCACCAGATTGTCCTCCTGGATTCTGAACAAAAAGAGTTCCCTTTCCTGCCCTAGTTTGTGGTGTTTATGAGGCCACGTTGCAGAAAGT
>NW_020676393.1:0-5944 GCF_002925995.2 Terrapene triunguis
GGATCGATCCCGGAAGTGCTCGCCGTCGACGCCGGTACTCCTGCTCCGCGAGAGGAGTAGGCGGAGTCGACAGGGGAGCCTGCCTGCCGCCTGTGGACCTTTGGTAAGTACCTTTAAGTTCGAACTAAGGTACTTCGACTTCAGCTACGTTATTCACGTAGCTGAAGTTGCGTATCTTAGTTTGAACTGGGGGGTTAGTGTGGACCAGCCCAAAGTGTTGGGACTCAAAACAAGAGTGCACAAGTTGCAAGTACATAGTGATTTAATTAAACCAACCTTTTCAAATTCATTTAAATGGGAAATTGTGAAACAGAATTTGCTGCATTCTCTTGTACATATTTGCTTTTTGAAATAAGGGCAAGATAAGAACATTTCTGGTGACATGCCAGGGACTAAAACATAAACAAACAGCTTTAGGAGAATCAACTCACTGTAGATTGCTAAAAGCTTGTTCTGATCTCTGGGACAGAAGCAGCATCAAAAAAGAGAGACCCATGCAAACAAAAATGGTCTCTGCTTGAAAAGTATTTTTGTAGGGACACATGGATTTATCCTGCCCTTTGTGTATCAAACATTTTACTGTCCCACTTCTGCGGGAACAATGCAGCTTTCCTAACAAATGTGCAATCCTTTATCTGCATGAATCTGCTTTGTTCTGCTTGAAGCAGTAGCTCGTATGCATCAAAATGGTTACTATGAATGCAGTAAATCCAATACTTAATTTGTAATGAAAGAGGTGCCCTGGCTCAAGCAATTAAGTGCCAGGGCTCAAGCAATTCTTTTACGTTCTTAACTGATGCAGCATGCCCAGAGGTGCCGGGGCTGTGAACTTCCAAGCCTAGTGGTGTTGGGGTTCAGCCCTGGCACAAATTAAGCACTGAGTAAATCCACTATGAACAAGCGTGATTATAAACCCCTTAGTTTAGATGATTTCTGAACATGGGGTAGGGTATCATCAGTGTGCATGATCCCTAATTAAAATACAGCAGAATCCCACCAATTGATTCGCCTTCATATTCTGGTGTCTAGCTAGTGTAAGCAACTGGGTCAAGTTAGTGGAGTTGCATCCTCTTAATATCAGTAGTCAGGCCCAAGGTCTTGTATGTATCTCTCTTCTTCGTGTGTTTTACTCAGTGTCTTGCTAAACTTTATGGTGTCTCTATTCCTTATTATCCAAACTACTGTTTTCTTCAGTAGCTCATTGCTACCTATTACAAAACAAAATAGGGGAATCTTAGGGGAAGTTATGTTGGGTGTACCGCATCCTCCTTGACATCTTGAGTCATTTTTGCTTTTGCTAGACAAGATTAATATTTCCAGAAGTGTTTCCTAATTCTGTGTGCCTCTTTTTGCTTACCCAGCTTGATAAACATAGTTCCTTATTTTTGGAGTTGCTGAAGACCCATAGTCCTTAAGAGAGAATTCAAAATAAGATCAGTGCTTTGCTACTGCACTTGTGTACAGTATGACATGCAAAACCACTATTGATCTCCTGGGGATTTAAGAAATGTTGCATATGTCTTTAAGTAATATTGAAATTGAGGAACACACATCAGTGGCCAGGAAGTATTTTCTCAAATACAATACTGCTTATGTAAGTTATGACCTTGAGGTCAGAAATATTTATTGTGGCTGTGAATGGACCAGGGATCGGAAACCTTTGGCACACGGCTCGCCAGGGTAAGCACCCTGGCGGGCCGGGCCAGTTTGCTTACCTGCCACGTCCACAGGTTCGGCCGATCACAGCTCCCACTGGCTGCGGTTCACCGTTCCAGGCGAATGGGGGCTGCGGGAAGCGGTGCGGGCCGAGGGATGTACTGGCCGCCGCTTCCTACTGCCGCTTCCCACCGCCCCCATTGGCCTGGGACGGCGAACTGCGGCCAGTGGGAGCCGCGATCGGCCGAACCTGCGGACGCGGCAGGTAAACAAACCGGCCTGGCCCGCCAGGGTGCTTACCCTGGCGAGCCGTGTGCCAAAGGTTGCTGACCCCTGGAATAGACCCTCTCTGGATTAGAATCCAGGCATTGCCTCATTTTAACTCCCTTGGAAGAGGCCACCCCTTCCTTTGCCTCAGCGATTTTTCTGAAAAGTCTGACAAACTCACCATTTGAACTTCTGCTTGTTTTCTACTACTAGGGTATCCATCTATGAACTAGTTGTACATTGAATGATGTGTTAACTAATCCTCATGCTCTCTGAGTCTCCTTTAAAGTGACAGTGCAACAAATGGCACTCGGGCCCCAAAGCATTCAGGTGTACCGACAGATTTCCAAGCCATAGTGTTGCGAGGGATTCAGAATTCTCTAAACTGTCTTATTTTTCAATGCAATCTTTTAATTCGGTGTGAATTTTATATCCATTTGAAATTAACACCCGTGTTTTACAAATTACAATATGCAGCACAAATAAATTGTTTGCTGTTTAGAAAAGCCAGGGCTCTCTTAAAAAAATAAGAACCCTTAAAAGATGAGATTTCATAAACAGTTTGGGTCTGATATCCTGCAAAATTTAGCTTTTGTTTTTCTTCCTCCATCCTTCCTTTGTCATCCTCATGTGGGCAAAGGGAAAGTGCAGTTTACTTTCTGTGTGATTTAAAATTACAGCCTCACTCTCTGACTAACAGAAAATAATGTTAAGAAACAGAAGTTCAGGTCTTAGATGTGAAGAGATCTTTAATCTTACAAGTCTGAGTGGAGGTATGGGATTCAATACTTAGTTCCTTGCTCTTTATAATGCACTCTGTTCCCTAAACTTTGCTGCCTGGATGCTGGGAAATGGAGCGCTTTGGGATAAGGAAAACTGGGCAGCAGAACAGTTTGTTTAGTGCAATTTTTGACCTGTTCAAGGCAAGGTTAAATTGTAACTGGCAGTTGTATAATGCCATTCCTGCTGTATGATTCTGATCATAGAGGTCCTGTTAATATTTGCTGTTGAGAATCTTTCTTAACAAAAACACACTACAAGGTCACACTGTTGACGCTGAGGCTATTGTATGGCTAAAACATGTGATGCCTACATAAGCCCTTTTTCCTTCCCCCCCCCCCCTTTTTAGACTTTTATATCCCTGTTTCATCTCCCTACTTTACATTTTGAACGTATTTCCATCTTCCTTGTACCATTTGTGCGTCCTCTAATAATATGTAGAGATGTTGTTACAGATTTCCCTTGCTAGAGTGCACAGCTGCCAAGTTTCAAGGAGTTCCATGTGACATCTTATGCAAGTTATTTAATGAGTTAATTTGCATAGTCCAAAACAATTTGCATTTAGGCACAAATTTCTTCTTTTTTAAGCTTTGTGCAGTTAGGGCTGATGAAAGGTAACAACTTATTTGACTTCCAGTGGAAACAAATCACTGATTTCCCTCACAGGGTTGGTTCCCCTGAGCACTTGTGAGAAGGCAGGTCCTTATTCCTGGCACCCCTCAGAATTAAAGGGAGGGGTTGGCATAGTGGCAGGTAAATATAGGTCTAAAGGAGGTGCAGTGGCTGTGCAGGAAGGAGCTGGAGGAAGTTATTGGAGTGAACCTGGAGGAGTTAGCCCCATTAGCCCCTTCCATGCATCGGTTCCAGTTCCCACCCTGTCTTTCCATTGGCTCCTGAGCCTCATTCAACCCATTACAATCCCCCATCATCCCCACTCACATTCTGTTTCCCTATTAACTCCTAACCTCTCCATAGCTCCCTCCAGTAGCTCCTGTCCCACTCACTCTTAGCTTGGCCAATAGTCCCCGAGTCCTCCGAGCAGCTCCTCCTTCCCCTTGATGCCTCCTGTTAGTCTGTTCTCTCCCCTCTGTGGTGCAGTCTTACCAGACACGTCCTCTGCTGAGCTCCACGCAAATAGGAACTGGGAGGCAAGAGTAGAGAGTAGGCAAAGGAGGAGGCACCGAGGCTGCCTACTCTTACTCGGCAGGTGCCCCAGCGACTTTGGGGGCTCTCTCTGTATGGTATTTGTGTAGTGAGGGTACTGTCTAAATGTGCAGTTTGCTGTGAGCCTGATGTTAGTCTTATTTATTTCATGTTGTTTTTCTTTCTGCCTCCCACTGGTACAGCTATGAGGCATGTTGTCTTGTGCCTTGCTTTGCGTGGTAGAAAGGGTGGAAAGTATTGGTGAGAAATTTTATATATAGCATTTCTTCTGTTTTAAAAGATAATGTAAGAAGTGAAAGTAATAGCTCCACAAGTTGGAGGCAGGTGCATATTTTTTTTCCACTAACTTTCACTACCAGGTACTATTTTAAGGTGCCTGTAACATTTGACGGTTCAGTTACTGCCCAGAGTTAGTTTGCTTCTATGTGAAAAGAAAAACAAGCTCTTCAGATTGTGTAAGGAGTCTCCACGTAGCTAGGGCTTCTTCCTTCCTCTCTCCAGTCAGGACTGCAGACCAATGAGTACATGATATGCATACTCATTTTTGCAACTCATTGTATATGCGACCGGTTATCTTAAAAAGCAAGAGCCCACGGCTTAAAATATCCAAGGATCTCGGTGTACAAGAAAAAAAATAAAAACAAATCTTACAACAAGCTTTGCAAAATAAATATGTTGATGTTAAGTTCAGTGTTTGCCCCTAGAGTTTTTATATTATGACATTCATCTGCAGAGACCTAGATTTCCTTCAGATAACATGAATAAAAGGAAGTCTGTTTCTGTTCATCTGTTTTTATTCAAGCATTGCAGCATGCAAGAGTTGTCTTTTGTGAAACAGTTAGCATTTAATGTACTGCCTAATTTAGTGTAAAGTGATGGTAAGAGAGGAATGGACCAAACAAAAAGACTGTAGTGTACATGATTTCAATATCTCACCGTTTTACACCTTTTCTAGCCGAAGGATCCCAAAGTGCTTTTCAAAGAGTTATATAATAACAGAGAGAGATCACTTCCAATTGAAACTGCAGGAAAAATTTAGGAAGACAAAATGTAATTGCTAGAGTTTGAATTTGGCTAAAACACTTAAACCCCTACAGTTGCAAAAAGTCCCATGAAGTCTTTAATGACCATATGTGATTAAGACTTTATCTACGCATATGCATCTGCAGTAGCACAGTAACACCAGTCTGGGACACTTGTTAGTACTGACACAGGGGGAAGAATAGTCTGCGTCATAGCTGCATCATGTAGGTTTCCTATCCATATTTTGGCCCTGTTTAGCTTATGAGATAAGAGATCACAGCGCCGGGAGGTATGGCTATAAGTCTAGCCACATCAATGCTTCATTTTGGCATCAACCTGTTCTGCAGGAAAAATTAAATGATTTAAGCAGCCAACATTCTAGGGATAAAATCGTGACCCTGTTGAAGTGAATGGGGCTCAGATTTCCCTCTAAACGTATAAAATAAAGTCAGCACATGTAAGAGGAATTGAATTTGAAAGCTCGAGGATAAATTGATAAACTTGAATGCAAACAAAGGACTACTTTGCAAAAGTATTTTCATAATCCTTGTGATTAGGATTGCTTATCAGAAGGAGGCTATGTTTCCAGATAAGTAACTAAAAGCAAGCCATTAAAATGTAAGTATGCAAAGCTTTCTGTCTCTAAAACTACTTCCATATAATGGTAATGATTTATACTTGAGTGAGGTTCTGTAAGCAGTGATAGGAAAAGTCTGGTATATCTAACCTGACCTGTTTCATATCTAACACACTTTAACATACCTGTTGTTCTCTTTAATTATTGCAGCCAATTGATAGACAAACATGACTTATTTGCCCTCCTTTTTCCCTTTCCCTTCCAGAGAGGAGTTTATACTCCAGTTGGTATAACCTGTATGCAGAGGACCAGAAGAGATGGGTTATAGCAGAGAAAGGAACTGACAGGAGGGTGTAAGGATACACCCATAGCCTCCTGTTGGTTGCTTTTTCTGCTACACCCTTCTCTGCTGGCACCATGTTGTTTGAATTTGATCCAATAAATGGTTGTGACACAGAGATTATATTTAAACCTAAG
>NW_020676394.1:0-1764 GCF_002925995.2 Terrapene triunguis
GGAATAGCCAGCATAGATTTGTAAAGAACAAATCATGTCAGACCAATCTAATAGCTTTCTTTGATAGGATAATGAGTCTTGTGGCTAAGGGAGAAGCGGTGGATGTGATATACCTAGACTTTAGTAAGGCATTTGAAATGGTTTCTTATCAATAAACTAGGCAAAAATAACTTAGATGGGGCTACTATAAGATGGGTGCATAACTGGCTGGATAACCATACTCAGAGAGTAGTTATAAATGGTTCCCAATCCTGCTGGAAAGGTATAACAAGTGGGGTTCTGCAGGGGTCTGTTTTGGGACTGGCTCTGTTCAATATCTTCATCAACAACTTAGATATTGGCATAGAAAGTATGCTTATTAAGTTTGCAGATGATACCAAACTGGGAGAGATTGCAACTGCTTTGGAGGATAGGGTTGTGACGGGTTAGATTACAGAAACCCCCTGGGAGCTGCCACCTGATGTGCCCAGACTACTTTTCCCCTGCTTTTC
This sequence comes from Terrapene triunguis, assembly GCF_002925995.2. NCBI lineage: Eukaryota > Metazoa > Chordata > Testudines > Emydidae > Terrapene > Terrapene triunguis. Next base: position 492 of record NW_020676394.1, read on the forward strand.
CTGCCAGCTTAGGACTTTAGCACCCTGTCTTGCTGAGCCAGACACTTTTGTCTGCTCCAACAAAGACCCAGGGTCTGACTTACTTGCCCCAAAGCTGCAGGTTTACCTGAAATCAGCTAACAGAAGTGTGCTTGTCTCTATATCATAGATGCCCAACTTTCAATGGGGTCTAAACCCAACTAAATTTGTTTTACCCTGTATAAAGCTTATGCAGGGTAAACTCATAAATTGTTCGCCCTCTATAACACTGATAGAGAGATATGCATGGCTGTTTGCTCCCCCAGGTATTAATACATACTCTGGGTTAAATAATAAGTAAAAAGCGATTTTATTAAATACACAAAGTAGGATTTAAGTGGTTTCAACTGGTAACAGATAGAACAAAGTAAGTTACCAAGCAAAATAAAATAAAATGCGCAAATCTATGTCTAATCAAACTAAATACAGATAATCTCACCCTTAGAAATGATTTAGTAAGTTTTTTCCTCAGACTAGACACCTTCCAGGCCTGGGCACAATTCTTTCCCCTGGTACAGCTCTTGTTCCAGCTCAGGTGGTAGCAAGGGGATTCTTCATGATGGTTCCCTTCCATTTTTTTTGTTTCACCCCTTATATATTTTTTGCATAAGGTGGGAATTTTGGGGTTTTTTTGGGTTCCTACCCCTCCTTACTGGAAAAGCACCAGGTTAAAGATGGATTCCAGTTCAGGTGACATGATCACATGTCACTGTAAGACCCCAAGCCTTCATTCCTCCCAGTCTGACTCACAGGAGGGCCTGCCTGCAAACAGAGCCATTCAGTCAATTGTCCTGGCTAATGGGAGTCATCAAGATTCCAAACCACCATTAATGGCCCACACTTTGCATAATTACAATAGGCCCTCAGACTTATATTTTATATTTCTAGTTTCAGATACAAGAGTGTTACCTTTATATAAATAGGATGATCACACTCAGTAGATTATAAGCTTTGTAAAGATACCTTACAAGAGACCTTTTGCATGAAGCATATTCCAGTTACATTATATTCACTCATTAGCATACTTTTATAAAACCATATAGACTGCAACGACACAAGGGTTATAATTCAAAATGATCTGGACAAATTGGAGAAATGGTCTGAGGTAAACAGGATGAAGTTTAATAAAGACAAATGCAAAGTGCTCCACTTAGGAAGGAACAATCAGTTCCACACGTATGGAATGGGAAGAGACTGTCTAGGAAGGAGTATGGCAGAAAGGGATCTAGGGGTTATAGTGGACCACAAGCTAAAT
>NW_020676395.1:0-2647 GCF_002925995.2 Terrapene triunguis
ACAGCTAATGGCTTTTTCACAGCCCTCACTCATGATTTCATTGCGAGTCTTGCAATATTTGATGCTTTTGTTTAAGCTCCAGCTGCTGGAATCAAGAAATTGCAGAAGAAAGGCATAATGAGAGCTGATAGATGGTGACAGATGCTAGAAGAATCCAGGCTAGAAATGAGGTTCACATTTTTAACCGCCAGGGTAATTGACCATTGGAACAAGTTAGCAAGGGTTGTGGTGGATTCTTCATCACTTGCCGTCTCTAAATCAAGATTGGGCTAACTTTCTAAAAGATATGGTATAGCTGAAACCAAAGTTATGGGCATGATGCAAAAATTAGTTGGTGAGGTTCTTTGGCTTATATTATGCTGGAGGCCAGACTAGATGATCATAAACATGGAATCATAGAAATGTAGTGCTAAAAGGGGCCTCAAGAGGTCATCTAGTCCATCCCCCTGCACTGAGGCAAGATGAAGTATACCTAGGCCATCCCCATAAGAGTCCCTCTGTCCTTAAAGTCTGTGATTCTCAGCTTTCAGTTACAAAACAAAAACTAAGTTTCCCAGTTTCTAGCCCTCCTGTTTGTGGGGAAGTGTGAGAATGAGACCGTAACGTTCCATAAAGTCTCAGAACCCAGAAGGCCAAGGAAAAATAGGCATACTAATTTTTTAAAAAACACGATCTCAAAGACAATCTCATGATTTTTGTCAGGCCTGAATCCAGATTTGTGACTGCTCAGGCTTGCAATGCAGAGTTACCCTCCGGACGATTTGTTGGCCCATGTGAATGAATACAGGGAGGAGAATGGCTTTGTGGAAGGACCTGCCTGGCCTTCTGCTCCCTGCAGTGCATCCCCTCCTGAAGATCCCGTCTCTATGCTGGACAAGGCCTGTATGAACGTTGCTGACAGTGGCACATGGGTTCTATGGTTCTATGTAAGATAGTTGCAAGTTTCTCCTCACATGTACCAGTATCAGCAAAGTTCATACAGGCATTGGCAGGATCATCTTAAGTCTAGATGATCCAGGACTGTGGACCACTTGAGCCTGAGGGACTTCCTTGTACTGCATGGGCCACAGCAAAGGTTGCTAGAATTCCAGTGACCGTGACTGATTGTTTACAGCAGCTGTGTGCCCGCTGCTTCCCAGACACGCAAGAAGCCCCAGTTCCAAAGGACTCACAAGCTCAGGACAGACAGAGATTGGGAGGGAAAGGAATAAATATAGGTCAGTTTGTTTCACTGTAGGCAGGAAGGCTGAAATGGGTCTTGAAGAGGGATTGAGAGATGGTTGAAGAACCCCCACTCGACCCCCTGGGACCTCACCAGGGCAGCAGACGGGGATTAGGGTGGCAGTGCCAGGGCAGAGGGTGCACATATGTAGTGGTGGATCACCAAAAAAAAGACAATAGGCACTTGGTAGGTCACCTTAGTAAACAGTCTGGGAACCCCTGGAATATAGGGCTCATTCTTGTCCCTGAAGCCATGACCAAGGTTGGTGCAGCACAGTGGACAGAAGATCAAAGTCCTTGAGTTTTCATCAAAGTAAAACCCCTCCCAATTGCTCCGCCCTAAGTTTCCATGAAGAGAAGCCCTTCTCAACTCAAAAATAAAGGGCCAGTCACAGACCTGGGGCCAATAGGTGTAGCTCCATGAAGTTAATGGAGTTACACCCGTTTACACCAGCTGAAGATCTGGCCCCAATGATTTTTAAACCAGATTATTCCAACTGCTGGCAAAAGCCAGCCTGCTAAGAACAAATGAGGGACTCGTCCCCTGGCTTTGTCAGTGCGGCAGCCCAAAGACAGAAGACAGGGTAACCCCAATGGAGCTAAAGAGGGGAAAAGAGTGTAAATGCCAGCAGGCACCGGGAGTTGTATCTCCCATGCTGCAGGGTGCTTCTTAACCCAGGTTACTTTGCCTACAACTTGCTCCCCAGCTCTCTGCAGCCCCAGAGCATGGTGAGAACAATGTCCTATGGCAGCGCTAAGAGCCACTCTGTAAACCCCCTACCCACACTGGTGGGTAACTTGAGCAGTTACTCAAACGAGATGCCCCCTTCAACTCAGTTGATTAATATATGAAATGATTCATTCCTGACAGCTCATGGTGTTCACGCTTCAACACCCTTTAATGTTGTTCTGGCCCAGCGGCCTTGACACTGCTATGTACACCTGCCCCTTATACAATGGACATTGTTCACTGCCTGCCTTAACCCTTTCTTAGGTTTTTCCACTGGGAATTGGCAGAAGTCCTTCTGTCACAGCAGAATGGCTCATATACAGGCATTCTGTCCTTCACCCCTGGCTATAGGGGCCTCACCTTGCCAATTTCACACATGACAAGCTAGCATCTAGTAAAACGAAAAAGCATCAGCATAGGGTCTAACGAATGAAGTGTATTGTGCTCTCCAACACTGCTGCTATTTCGCTGACTTCAGTGGCAGCGCCCCAGTGAGATGTAGAGCAGAATTTGGCCCATTTTAAGGCTAAAGCATACTGTGGATTCGAAACAGGGCTGCCTGGGGGAGAGAGAGAAAACCTGGGTGTTAGAAAAGTAATGCAGGTTCTCTCAAAGGGCACTGCTTTTGGTGAGTTTCCAGTCTTTTGCTGATCATGCAAAATATGAAGAACAAAAGCATCATCATGAAGCTTCTGC
>NW_020676396.1:0-3870 GCF_002925995.2 Terrapene triunguis
GTTTGTCATAATTTCTAAGCCAAAAATGTTATGTAAATGCAAGTACAAGAGGACAATACATCTATGTCTAAGAATCACAAGACATGTAAAGAGGGAGAGAAATCTTTTTCAAATTAAGATTTCATATTAATCACATCTATTGAAATATAGCAATCTCCATTAGCACGGCTACAGTTCACAGCATTTCATGTAAAAGCTACTTATATTTTTAATTGACTTCAAGTAAGTAAATAAAAGGAGCTAGCTAGTTGATGAGGATTCATTAATTAGAATACCACATTAAGTATTTGGTATGACTGGTCATCTATGAAGAGGATTCAGAGATCCCTTATTCCCAAACAGGTGCCGATATAAATCCCACATTTGAACTCTCCATCAGAACACCTGGGGAAGTTTGGAAAACATTATCTTGCTGGTGGGCTGAACTTCAGCTTTCACTCTTGAACAGCAGCAGAAAGGTTGACCACTATTTTCTATAAAACATCTCAAGCTGTTTATGAACAGAACTGCAAGAAATGAATAAAAGCCCTACTTACCTCTGCTGGCCTGACTTTGATGTAGAAGTTACTGCGTTTATAAGAGATTTTCAAAATTTTGGGCCAAGCAAAACGGTTGATTCGGAGTCTATCCTTGTAAATGAGTAGCCCATTAGCACATACACCCAACATGATGTCCACACCTTCAGAATCCTACCGCAAATGAGAATTTTAGACAAAATTTAAATAATGATATTTCATGGAGTTAACTATGTTAATACACTTGGGAGGACGGATGTCCTTTATGTCGATTACACTGGTTTCATGCTGAAATTACAGTAATGCCAAATGGGGTTGCAAAGAAAAGGTACACAACAGCAGGAAAAAATCCACATTTATTAATCTTAGAAACAAGGTTGGGACTCTTGCAATGGTTTGGCATTCATCAGTCCAGTCCAGCCCGCAGTGACAAGACACATCTATGTGTACATGCTACAATTTTAGAAAACACACCAAAATGATGGTGATAGGGGGCATATAAAAACCTAGATTAGAAATTGATCAGCAGTAGAGATGTGATGGATGTTAGCAAACGTTTCAGCAAGCATTAAAGGGAGAAGAAAAAAAAATCAAAGGCCTTGCAAACATAGATTTTATGAAAAATAAAGCAGGTTGGTTATATCATATTGTGCAGTTATATATAGCTATTACTTCAATTAAGGTGGAGAAGGAAGTGGATATTTGCAGGGCCGGTGGTCGCCTAGGGCGGCAGGATTTGGGGGCGGCATTTTGCCGCCCTCGGTGGAAATTTGGCGGTGGGGGGTCCTTCTGCTCCGGGTCTTCGGCGGAAATTCGGTGGAGGGTCCTTCACTCGCTCCGGGACCCGCCGCCGAAGTGCCCCGACAATGCGGAGCGGAAGGACCCCCGCCGCCGAATGCTCAGGGGAGGAGCGCTGCCGCCTAGGACGGCAAAAACCCTGGCACCGCTCCTGGATATTTGGCTGACAATGTCAGCTTAGCCACTTCAATCAAGGTGCTAGCAGATAGCATTTTAATCATTTTGGCCCAATGACAATGTCTGATCTCAGTTTACCAGTTTACAGAAGCAAATACTTACTGATAGGAATTGCATGTAATGCAAGTCTTGAGAAGAGACTTCCCCACATTATAGCACAACAAATACCAACATCCTCCCAACCAACCAGCAATAATACGAAGTGCTGACATCCAGCTGTCACTAAATTCTAGACTGACTGGCAGAATTCTAAGGGCTGAAAACTGATCTCAGAAAATAGAGTTCTTGTCAGAGCTTTTACTTGCCATGAGAAATCGCTGTGGAGTAATTGCAAGCATTAGACCCACTGAAAGAGTGAAAATTCTTAAAGCCATTCAAGATAAGAGTGAGCTGGTATCATGAACTTCTACTAGTGGTGGAAATAAGGTTGCAGATGTATTTACCATACATCTCCAGTAAAGACTAGCATACCTACATCAAATATTTCCAAGAGCAACTGGGAAAGGCCATTAATAAAGACCCAACTACATTTCCAAGTTCCACTGAATAAAACAGGTTTCTCTAGTATTTTTACACTATATAAAAAAAATCTGACTCTGGCTTCTCTTTTTAAATATTGGATTAATTTAGCATTCTGAGTCCATTAAATGAATTTTGCTATTGATTTTCTGAGAACATTGATTTTTTAAATTGGATTATATTAATTTTTGCTTACTTTTCCAAATTAAAATATCAATAGAAATGGAAGTTCATTTCCAACCATCTAGATTAAAAATCTGTACTTAACTCCCACTGGTATAAAAAAAACACTAGAGACATTTTAGGCTCCACTTTGCCTCTCCAAGCCTATCACTGGAATAAACATTTAACATTTAAAACAAACTTAGTTGCTCCTAAGAATAAAGGCTGTTTTTCCCAACCTGTAAGTATGGAGCCACATGGGCTAAATAATCACAGACTGAAGATAAACTCTCACGGTCCCTATGCCCATAAACTGAATAATTAACATGACTGCCAGATAGTATAGCAGATGAAGGGCTTGCATTTAAGTATCCTTAAGTGTACATATATCTTCAGGTTGAGTGGTCCATGTTTAGTGTGCTCTGTAATGGCAAGTATTTTTCAGAAAAAAAATAGTTCAATACCTTGGCATGATGCAAGTCCACTCCATACATGGAAAGCCTCTTGGCATTTTCTAAGAAATGAGAATCTGCCTGTGCTGGAGTCAAGCCCCTAGAAGCATTAAAAGATTACTTCAGTTTACTGTCAAAAATAAATATCAAGATCATAAAACCTAGTGAAAACAGCTACATTTAGGGTATGTTAAATATTTCAGATTAGAGGAGTCTAAATCATGAGTACTTTTGCACGTATCTGTATTTCTCTCCCCAGAGTCGTAGGTATGTATATTTTCATTCATGGTATATTATAGTCTCTTGGTAGCATTTACTATCTTTAGTGCTGCAACACAATTTTAAATTATAACCTACTCAAACATCCCCCCCCCACACACACTTTTTCCCACTTCAAAGAACTGGCTTCCACTTTTCCCTCACTTCTTCTCCCACAAACAGAATCAAGGATCTCTTCCATGACTCAATATAACTCAATCAGCATTTTTTATGAAGTTATAAGATTGAAAAGTCACTTTGGATCATGTTAAACAGTCATCTGCTGAGTTTTCCCAGCCCTCTCTGTGACACTGGAGTAGATGATCTCCCTAATTGCCCTGACAGAAGGGCTGTGGCTAGCATGGTTTTGTTTTCAATTATAAAGATCTTTTAAAAAATACATACACCTCTACCTCGATATAACGCTGTCCTCAGGAGCGTTATAGGTGAAACCGCGTTATATTGAACTTGCTTTGATCCGCCGGAGTGTGCACACCCCCCCCCACCCGAGCACTGCTTTACCGCGTTATATCCGAATTCATGTTATATCGGGGCGCGTTATATTGAGGTAGCGGCGTACCACTCTCTTAAAGACACATTCACTAACTTATCAGGAAAAGAGAAAGTCATGAGCATGACCATCATGGATCTCAGTGCTTTACAGGTGCTACATAATTTTTACTGCATTCTGAAATATTCCATATTCTAATCTTTCATTTAAATATATTGATCCTTTTCAGTTGCCAGGACAGACCCATAGACATTTAAAATGCTTTGCTTCCCTGGTAAGCCATCCTTGCAGAAAACTGTGTCCAGATCAAACAGTACCACCCAGGGCCGGCTCCAGGCACCAGCTGACCAAGCACGTGCTTGGGGTGGCACCTTAGAAGGGGTGGCCAATGTTGGGGTGGCGGGGGGCGCTCACGGTGGTTTTTTGTTGTTGTTCAGTGGGGCGGCGCTCGAGGAGTTTTTCTTGTGTTTTTTTTTTT
>NW_020676397.1:0-4712 GCF_002925995.2 Terrapene triunguis
AATGGAAAGCTGCAAACTTAATACAAAGAAAAATCACCAAAGTCCTCTTCTTAGAGGGAAAACTAAAGTTTCAGCCATACATAATTTCTTGCTATCTTAATTTAAATTATTTCACTCAAAGACCAAAATATGCTCTGGTTTTTGCCAGAGCTGGGGCTTTTTACCCATATATTCCAATGAAAACCAGAGACAAATGTTTCCCCAATTGCTCAAGACATCTGCAGAACAAACAAGGTCATATACAAGACACCAGTGCATCTTATTCCTAGCACAGTCTCATAAGCTAGGATTTTATCAGTGCAAATTTCTTTATGGTGTTGTAAGGGCCCTTCACGTTTTGCTGATACACCTTGTACTGCACTGAAGTTTCATGTAAGCCTTCCAAGTAACCTTCTAATTTTTTATATTCTTAATGATTGTTTTGACCATTTTGAATTCTGCTTTCAGAGTGGAGTGGCAGGAGGATCTGGGTGGAATCCACTAATTTCTTTTCATGCTCACTACCAGTGCTCTTCCTCCACTCTGACCTCATCATAAGAGGTACCGGGTTGCTTCCTCCACTCTGACCTCATCATAAGAGTTCTGCCCTGACTACATTCTGACACATTACAAAACTGAACAATGCACCAGAATCCTATAAAAGACATCAAGTTCTCTGCTTCCTCGCCTTCCCATAGACTCATGTAACTCGCCTAGGGAACAGATTCAGGGGGTGACTATCCAATAGAGTATTGCAGAGGAACCTCCAGAATTTCATTAAGCAAGAACTAGACACAGTTGGTAAAGTCTGGGCACAGACAGATCTCTGGTAAGAAAGAACTTCACAGCTGTGAAACCAGGACTAGGAACCAGACATAGTACTGGTGTGACAAATGAGTTCCCACTGGTGTAGCCTATTTAAATGGCGTACTGTTGCGTCATGAACCCAATACAATTACCATGCGCTCAAGGTTTCGGAGAACGTGTGGATTGATTTGGACTTTATCAAAACCCTTTTGCCCACCCCTAGCATTTCTCAGAATATTTCCTACTAGCACTTTTCTCCTGTTTCAGATGCTTTTTGGGAACCATGCTAGCTTGTCATCAGGAGGCTGTTGGCTTCCCTTAATGGTGGATGCAATGAAATCTTTTGTCAGTTTCCCTCTCCCAACATCATGCCATTCAGTAAAGTGTTGGTTGGAAGAAACCTTGCATCGGGCAAAAAAAGTTCAACAACTAAACCTGAAGGTAAGACCATATTTCACTCATTCCTTGACACTTTGTATTAAATCCTGGCTCCACTGAAGTCAAGGGGAATACTGTCATTGATTTTGATAGGGCCAGAATTTCACCCTTTGGGTATTTTCACCATAACCGACTATCTGGAAGAACAAGCAATAAAGAATCATAAACGTTCACAGATTATTGGTGGTGGTAGTGAGGTAGAGAGATAGTGGTAATAAACACAATACAAAGCATGTTCACAATGGTGCGGCAGTTTGGCTGGCATCATTGTGTGACCTCTCTTTTCACCGGATGGGTTTAATTTTTGGCACACACGTCAAAACCTTACAGTTTGTGTTGTTTTTTTCAAAGACAGGCAATAAGGCTGACACGCTAGATGGCTTTTGTCACTGCAAAGTAGCCGGCATTCAGGTGGCCAGACAAATATTCCAAGACTCTCATTATAGTATCTATTTCACAGATAAGTATCAAGTCTTGCCTAATCCAGCCTCCTTTCTGCTTCCCTAGAGTATGAAATGCTGTTATGCAAGACAGAATCTTTGTGCATTCTAACCTCAGTTTTCTCTCTTAAAGTTACCGAAGATGACCTTTTAAGAGCATACAAAACTGAAACTGAGCTTCTTTCAACTCCTCCACGGATTTGGGATTTTTATGCCCTTTGAGAATTTACTATCCTGATCAGACCGCTAAAAGGCAAAGGAGCGCCTTTGATAGTACATGAGAAAAGGAGTCTCAGAAACTGCAGTAAGCATAAAAATTACCTTTGACTGATTTGTACCCTACAATGAAACAAAGATCAGGGAGACATATCCTCCGGCTCTTTGAAAAAGGATTATGCAACCACCATTCCAAGAAATGTTGCTTTGTGAAGGCTGAAAATGTTTTGCCTTCTAAATAAACAACGAAGTGCTTTATTCTTATTTAGTAGCTACATATGCTAAATATAACAGTAAAAAACCCCTTACTTCTTTCCAATGGTGCTGTAATTTGTGATCATGCATTCCATAGCTGGAGAGTGGATTCACCATTATCCAGTGCAAGTACTATAATGAAATTTGGGAAGACCTCATTCTCAAAGTGCCTGATATTATTATTGTTATTATTCCCAAATAAAAATAAAATGGTTACGGCAAAGTTCGGGTTGCAGACACACATCAGTGGTTTGAGCGTACACTGCTGTTCAAGAATGCTAGAATACAAAAAAAACAGAAGTCAGAAACCCAGCAAATCCAGAAGGACGGTTGCACTTCTCAGACAGGGAACTGATTCACACTTACAGAACAACTGCGGGCTGGCTCCGCACAGAGACTTAGGCGTTAACAAAACCTTTTAGATGCCTACAAAATCACTGGAACAACAATGGGATCACGAAGGGTGAGTTAGGTGCCTAAGCTCCCTATACAACAAATGGGGAGAGACACGTCTCTAGGAACAGGACCACAAAAACCAGCATGCTGACTAAGCTAAGCCAATGCCCGACGTCAACAAGAGGGTGCGTCCTAAGCCCCGCCCCTGCACAGATTTAGGCACCTAAATCTAGGTTGCAGGGAGGCATCAAACTCTGCTTGCAATCCAGAGCCAGGAATCCCTCTCCTGGAGTCAGGCAGTTTAGGGGCTTAAGCCAGTCTTGCAAGCAATGCTGGAGGAGGAGGTGCTACTGCCCTCCCTCCTTATAGCTTTTCACCCAGTGGTTAGAGCACTCCGCTGGGAGACCTACGGTCAGTTCCCCCCTCTGGCTGAAGGAGAGAAAGGATTTGAAGAGGGGTCTCCCACAACTCAGGAGAGTGCTCTCGCTGCTGAGCTAGGGATAGTCTGATGCGGGGCCCCTCAGTGTCTCCCGTTGAAGCTGGTTCACTCTGGATACGTGATTAACAAGTCATTGGGCCAGAGAGAAAATGTGAGAATGACTCAATAGTTCAGTGGTTCAGGGTGATGCAGGGTCTAGTCCCCCTGCTTCAGTAACTCTCTCGTTATTGATCCAAAGTAGAGCAGCTTGAACAGGAAAAACGGAGATAGGTGCCAAGAGTGAGGCAGCTGTGCACATGCCCAGTGGCAAAAACACAGGCCCCAGGGGAAATTTTACCCGGAAAATGTAGGCACTGAGTGAGTTTAGGCATCTGCAGGGTTACATGGCAGCCGAGAAGGTGCTTTGTGGATTGGCTAAACCCCAGATTTAGACGCCTACAACCTTAACGCTGTTTCCCTGGAAGAGCAAGCACTTTTTTTTTCAGAATAAAGCACAAATCCATTGCTTTCCTGATGCATGATTTAGCCAGCTACTAATGAGAGCAAACCTTGTGGTTGGAAAATAGTTGTAAAAATTAAAGATGTCTTTAAAAATAGTGCGTTTGCTTAGTTTTAGTGCCGTCAGTGCTTTGTTAAGGATAAGGAATTTGTTAATTAAGAATCCATAATTTTTCTGCCTTTTAACTTTTCATTCTTCAAAGACTAGCAGAAATGATCTCCTCTGAAAACGGTTGTCCTCTCTCCACAATGACAGGATGGGAAGCTGTTTTAGATTTGTGTAAGAAAAGTGAAATTGCACCAGAATGTGTTGTGATAGAATCTGATGACAGCCCCATGTCTACAGTAGCATTACAACCAGTGTACTTGTACTTGCTGCTGACTACTTTATGGAATAATAATAATATAATAATATATGGAGATACCTATTTCATAGAACTGGAAGGGCCCCAAAAGGTCATCAAGTCCAGCCCCCTGCCTTCACTAGCAGGACCAAGTAAAAAAAAATATTAGGGTTGGAAGGGACCTCAGGAGGTCATCTAGTCCAACCCCCTGCTCAAAGCAGGACCAATCCCCAGGGAAGGGAATGCTGATGATGGTACAAACAACTGATAACACTGTCAGCCTCTCATCTCTAGGTGGACTCTCATCTAGGTCCCACCTCCCTTCACACCTTCCTGAGGTCTGTAGGAAGGGACTCCTGTTCCTGCAGGTGTCAGTAAACCTAGGTGAGCAGGGATGCAGAGAGCAGGTGGTTTGGGGAGGGTCTTCTGAGATCTGCAGGCAAGGAGATCCCAGTAAGTCTTAGGAGCCTTGCAACCCCTCTCCTCAACTCAGATTTCCTACATTTATGGTCAGTGATGAGCTGCCAAAATCTTAACAACCGGTTCCCTATAAAAAGTTCTGATTTAAGGGATGTGCCACAGTATGTATTTTTTGTACCAATAGGCTTACCATACGTCTGTATTTTAAAATTTAAAAATTCCTCCCGGACGGCGATTTAAAAACCAAAAAGCCTGACATGTCCGGGAAAATACGGATGTATGTTAACCCTACCCAAAGTTCTTTTTTAAAAAGATGGGCCTGAACTAGAAATGAGCTCCGTTTCACATGTGTGGGTCCCCACCACTTCCTGGGGGTGTGCTAGGGTGACCAGATGTCCCGATTTTATAGGGACAGTCCCGATTTTTGGGTCTTTTTCTTATATAGGCTCCTATTACCCTCCACTCCCTGTCCCGATTTTT
>NW_020676398.1:0-1874 GCF_002925995.2 Terrapene triunguis
CTCCTATTGGAGAACAGTAGATGGAACACTTGCAACTACAGTGGGGGGCAGTAGAAGTTCATGCTGCGAGAAGTAACATTAATTCCTACTCAGATATCCATGGTGTAACATTCTATACTTCAGGGGAGCGCACAATAACCCCCATATTCCTCATTTATATATAATTGTGATCTTGCATATAAAGCATGCCATGTAAGGTATCAGGGGAAAGGTTATGATCTGCTGAAAGTCATTGTTCTATCTAAATATGTATATCATTAGTGCATATGAAGTTATGAGAATGTGTTTTATGGTTGTGAGTAAAAAATGCTGTAAGCTGGGGAATCGGCCAGATATTAGTTCCCCAGAGACAACAGCAAGGAAAGTAACCAACGTCCGGGAGGGTGTCAAACAACCATCAACAGCCATTGTCCAGCAAGGGAGTTACAATTCAATGACTCACCTGCATAAGGACACACCAAGGGAATTTCTCAACCTTGCCCGGGGACAAGCAATACCTCCCAGATATGCCTGGACTTGTGTTCTCCAAGCACATGGACTAAGGGTATAAAACAGAACACAGTGACCCCATGCTTGGCCTTTTCTCCTCCCACCACCTATCTTGCTATCAACGAGGACATTCAGAAGACTGAAGACGCCAACAGAGGAGACTGGCCCAGGTTTCAAGGGTGAAACCTGTGTACTATGAGCTGCAATATTCAGTGGGGTAAAAAAACTGCTTAATTTCAATGTTGCCCAGTCTAATTGGGTTGAGTTTAGACTGTGTGCTTATACTTTATTTATTTTGGTAACCACTCTGACATTTTACCTATCACTTATAATCACTTAAAATCTATCTTTTGTAGTCAATAAACTTGTTTTACTGTTTATCTTTACCAGTGAGTTTGCCTGAAGTGTTTGGTAAATCTGTTCAGGTTAACAAAGGCTAGTGTATATCCACTTTCCATTGATGAAGTGGTGAACCAATTAATAAACTTGCACTGCTTGTCTTGAGCAGTGCAAGATGGTGTATTCCTGAGGTACAAGGCTAGGAGCTGCGGGGATTCAGCTGGTGCCTTTCTCTGTGTGATTTATTGAGTGGCTCTGGGAGCATTCATGCAATCTAGCTGGGTGTGGGGCTCCACATGCGGTTGTGCTGAGTGATAAAAGCACCTGGAGGGGTTTGCTGCTTGTCTCTAGCAAAGCATTGTGAAAACAGCCCAGGCTGGAGAGTTAAGGGGGCACAGCGGTCCCACAGTCCCAGGCTATACCCTGGGTATCCTATCACACATGGTTTCTAGATGGAAGCACATTGTAGGGAACAGCTGTTGCCTGACTTGCTCCTCTCCTGTCCCCAAATTTCCATGGAGCCATAACTGCACAAAGCTCATAGAATGGAGTATGGGAAGAGGGAGTATGTAATGGAGCTGGCCCTACACCTTTTATGGCCTCTCACCTTGTTACCCCCAGGTTAGAGCCTCATCTGTTCATTTTGGCAGAGGGGAAAATATAGCCCTGTGCATTTTTATATATCTACAGAAACAAATGGCCTGACCTGCATGACTAATGACTTTGATCATTAAAACACAAATAATTTTAAATATCTGTTTTATTTTTACACTGCTCATGCTACTTGTTCAGTTTTTGTATTTTTCTCAGTGAGGACAATACCAATAAACTAGTCCATTTTTTACCAAATTTACCTTCAGATTTTCATGCACAGTGATTCTCAAACCCTAGTCCACGGACAACTTCTATTCTGCAGAGTGCTGGCTGGCAGTCTGTGAACGGGCGGCTGGTCACAAGGGGCTGGCTCATCCTCTCATTTCAGCTGCTAAACTACCTTTAAAAAAATACTAATACATAAATACTTTCTCAATATGTCTTTTTCATGT
>NW_020676399.1:0-2391 GCF_002925995.2 Terrapene triunguis
GGGCCAGGGCCCGTGGAGTGTCCTCTTTTTTTATTTTTTAAATATGGTAACCCTAGCTACACGCTTTGCAACTTCTGCAACAAATGAGGCAGGAGTCCTACGAACAATAACCTCCTTTACAACATTAGTCTGCCCCACCCTGGACTGGAGCAGCTATTACACAGGGAAAGTTTTTCTGGGTGCTCCCAAGAGCCCTGGCCTGCAGCATGTTCAGTTTGTTTGTGGGGAAGGTACATGTTCAGTGAGGACAGAGTTTTTGGAGATTTTAGCTGTTAAAACCGAAGTTCTCTCTACTGAGCATGTGTGAACTGCTATTTTTTCAGAGGCTTATAATAGTGGCCAAATTTGGGCAGATTTTCACTGGAATAGCAAAAGGCACATCCCTGAAATCACCCCCCTGCCAAATTTCAAGTCCCTGGTCCAAAGCATGGGGTACTTGAACATTTCAAACAAAAGGTCCCAAGAATTTTTTAACATGGGGAAAAAGCCTTGTTCATGGAAATAGCCGAACCATTTTGGCTGAAATTTCCCTCCAAAATATTTAGCCTGAGGCAGACACCCGGCATGGAAAATTTCAGCCCAAATCATTGAAGTTGCAGTTATAAGCCACTGAAAATGGGGTCTTATAAATAGATGTTTCGGGCAACCTTAATAGGAGGCAGTGCTACCAGCCCCACCCATAGTACATAAAATATGCATAAACTACTATTATGTATATAAATATATATATATATATATCCTTTTTGCAGCAAACTTTCATAAAAGAATGAGCTTACATTTACCTTCTTTCTCATTTTTCCTTTCCTTTGGTCTTTTTATTTCTTTTGCTCACTAAAAATAGCTACCCCTCGGTCTCTTTTAATGTGCCCCCCTTAACCTAGTAATTCTGTATTCAATATTTTCTAAAATGTAAGTATTTAAGAACATCATTTATAACGTTTCCTCTCGCTTCAAGATTCTATTTGCTTTTCAGAATCTGCCTCTCTTCAGCCTTTTCTCTGTTCCCTTCCAGTATACGCTATCATTTATTACCATATCCTTCTCCCCCCATCTCACACACACAAGACCCCACTATGGCACTGTTCTCTCAAATTTTTCTAAATGTACTACCCTCTTTTTCCTATGATCATTCACTTCCTTTCCAACACTGTGTGAATGCCAGGGCTATAAATGGTCAAAGTACTGTATTCTCTCCATTTTTAGAGGCCTCCTAAGGTTTGTGAAAACCCAAAGATTCTTTTCATAGCCCATACAGGGATGATGCATAGACATTAAAGAATAGATCTATGGGCTGTAATTATCCTTTCATGTCTTTTAATGATTTCAGTGGAGCTATGTCAATTTACACAAGCTAAAAATCTGATCCTGCTTTTTACAAGCAGCAAACATTGGGGGTGTATATTCTTTCTTCAATGCACTTTTATCTTCTTACACAGTTACTTTTATAACTTCCAATAATACAAGTATCATGTATCAACTAGAATACACTGCTAGGAGATGACAAAAAGATATTTGCTGGCAGGGACATGACTCCACTCCCTCATCTCTACACATGAATACTGATAGTAAGTAAATCTACCATAGGTATACTTGGTCCTGCCTCAATGCAGGGGATTGGACTTGATCTCTGAAGATCCCTGGCAGCCCTAAATTTCTATGGTTCTACAATGGCAGAGCTCACCTTCCTTTCATGATCTTTTGAAAAGACGCAGATTTTTTTAAGGCCAGAAGGGACCATTAGAACCTCAAGTCCAACTGCCTGCAAAACACAGATCATAAAATTCCGCCCAAATACCCATGTACTGAACCAAGTAACTTGTGTTTGTCCAAAGCATATCTTCCTGAAAAGCATCCAGTCTTTATATGGAGACATCAAGAGATGGAGAATCTACCCTTCTCTTGGTAGTTTGTTCCAATGCTTAGTGGCTTGAAGGCAAAGCAAACTTGAAAATAAACATTAATTTCTTGTATCAGAGGGGTAGCCGTGTTACTCTGAATCTGTAAAAAGCAACAGAGGGTCCTGTGGCACCTTTAAGACTAACAGAAGTATTGGGAGCATAAGCTTTCGTGGGTAAGAACCTCACTTCTTCAGATGCAAGTAATGGAAATCTGTTACCTGCCTCTGGAGATTTCCATTACTTGCATCTGAAGAAGTGAGGTTCTTACCACGAAAGTTTATGCTCCCAATACTTCTGTTAGTCTTAAAGGTGCCACAGGACCCTCTGTTGCTCATTAATTTCTTGGAAATCTGTTCCCACCTCGACAAGTGTGGGAAAGATGGAGATTGTGAATAGATCCCTTAGGAACAATATTTTCAAAACTTCTCCCCCCCCCCTTTTTTTCTAATTAAAAAAATAGATACATTTCAACTAGCCCTATCCAGGATATTAC
>NW_020676400.1:0-5894 GCF_002925995.2 Terrapene triunguis
CTTTAAAATCTTATTTGTCTCTAGCTTTCAAATTTAAGTGTCCCATTCTCATTTATCATGCAGTCTTTAATAAATTGACATTTTGCATATTGGTTTAAAACACTGCCAAGAGTACATATATATTTTAATGTTGAGCATGAAATGTTTTCATACATTGGAACACTTGATTTTACAGATCAGTATTATCAGCTTGAGCAGTTTCTGACAAGCTATTAATCTTTGAAATACTTGGTCCAATGCAAAGATGGACTGTCAACCAGGAATTGGTACTCTTGCTTCAAAGTCTCCCTCAGACGGAAATAGAATATCATTGTCTACATTTATCATCCTCCCCCTGCACCCTCCTTTATTACACAAGAAAAGTTTGAGTAAATGAACTGAAGTTAGGCTTCATGTTGGGTCAGCTCAGTTAAAAGCACCTAGACAATATAGGCAAGAATCAAGACAGATTATTGGGACGGGTTTGGGATGTCACCTGATGTCCTGGTGTGCCACTGAGTCAGCCTATTCTGCCAGTCTGGGTCCCCTTTACCTGGCCTTTCTGGGTTAGGCTCACAAGCTTCCTCCATATCATAAGCATATTTTCATAAAGAATATGGAGTGAAACATCACAGTTATGAATTACTGTCTTTTTTCAAGCAGTGTAATACTTATTCCTGTCACATTTGTCAGAAACTTCAGAAGCTTTTTGAAACTCTCATTCATGCTTCAACTCTGGAAATTTCTAATACATGGAATGTGTTTGTGGGATAAATAATAATAATGATAATATATAGGTATTTATATCACAGGAGTGCCCAGAGGCCACAACTGAAAGCAAGGCCCCTATTCTCCTAGACAGTGGACAAACACATAGTAAGACAGCCCCTACCCTGAAGAATTTAAATTATTATAATTAACAGTTATTATTAATCTTTATTTAGGTAGCAAACACACAATGTTCTAGGCTCTGTACAGACATCCAGAAGACAGTCCTTGTCTTCCATAATATTTCTGAATTGTTTTTATCACTCTTTTTCTCCCCAAACCATAGCTTTAAAATTCATAAAACCGCTAAGCTCTGAAGAATCCCATATAGTGGGAGCTGTGAAATCCTGCCAAACCTGCTCATAGGTTAAAATAGCTCCCACAATAGGCTAGTTACTTTCAAAATTTATAAAAAGATGTAGTCCCTGCCCCAAAGATGTCACGAACTAAAACTGCTATTCTTCAGAAATATCATCTTAGCTAAGTCCTCACTGCTCCTGTTAAAAGTATTTAAAAGCTCTGAAAGCTCCCAAGTTTAAACAGGCTTTTATTCATCCATACATATTAAACAGCCATTATTTCTCACTACTCAGAAAGAAACTTATCATTTTTTTTAAATAAAGTGATGGCATTGTACATATTTTATACATATCCCTGAGAGTTCTAAAAATAAAACACTTAGCTACTAAAGGTCTTATTTCTTCAGGAACTGAGGCAAAGGGAGAGTAGGGGCTTCCCCAAGATCATGCAGGCAGCCAGAATTCAACCCAGATTTCCTGAGTCCTAGTCCAGTGCCTGAATCAGAAGCTCATCATCCTTCTTTCTATCTGACAAGGATGACTTGGTCTGGAAAAGCACCAGAGTTAGAATTGCAGTCTAAATTCTAGCCATTCCTAGAGTTTCAAAGAGGGCTGGAAATATCATAGAAGGGGAAATTGCATCCAGGTGGACCTCTTGACCCCTGTGGTCCCTGTACTGTGTAAGAACAGCCATACTGGATCAGACCAAAAGTCCATCTAGCCCAGTATCCTGTCTTCCGACAGTGGTCAATGTCAGGTGTCCGAGAAGGAATGAACAGAACAGGCAATCATCAGGCGATCCATCCTCTGTCGCCCATTCCCAGCTTCTGGCAAACAGAGGTTAAGGACACCATCCCTGTCCATCCTGGCTAATAGCCATTGATGGATCTATCCTCCATGAATTTATCTAGTTCTTTTTTGAACCGTGTTATGGTCTTGGCCTTCACAACATCCTCTGGCAAGGAGTTCCACAGGTAGACTGTGCGTTGTGTGAAAAAATACTTCCTTTTGTTTGTTTTAAAACTGCTGTTTATTCATTTCATTTGGTGATCCCTAGTTCTTATGTTATGAGAAGGAGTAAATAACACTTCCTTATTTACTTTCTCCACACCAGTCATGATTTCATAGACCTCTATCATATTCCTCCTTATTAGTCTCTTTTCCAAGCTGAAAAGTCGCAATCTTATTAATCTTTCCTCATATGGAAGCCATTCCGTGCCCCTACTCATTTTTGTTGCCCTTTTCTGAATCTTTTCCAAGTCTAATATATCTTTTTTGAGATGGGGCGGCCACATCTGCACTCAGTATTCAAGGTGTGGGCATACCATGGATTTATATAAAGGCAATATAATATTTTCTGTCTTATTATCTATCCCTTTCTTAATGATTCCCAACATTGTTTGCTTTTTTTGACTGCCGCTGCACATTGAGTGGATGTTTTCAGATCTCTTTCTTGAGTGGTAACAGCTAATTTAGACCCCAGCATTTTATATGTATAGTTGGGATTATGTTTTCCAATGTGCATTACTTTGCATTTATCAACATTGAATTTCATTGCCATTTTATTGCCCAGTCATCCAGTTTTGAGAGATCCTTTTGTAGCTCTTCGCAGTCTGACTGGGACTTAACTATCTTGAGTAATTTTGTATCATCAGCAAATTTTGCCACCTCACTGTTTACCCCTTTTTCCAGATCACTTATAAATATGTTGAATTAAACTGGTCCCTGGGGGACACCATCTCCATTCTGAAAACTGTCATTTATTCCTACTCTTACATCGAGAACTACACACTAGCGCTCCTTGTGAGTGCATGCTTCTGCTTGTAGGACTGGGGCCTATAATCTCTATTTATGGATATATCAAATGGTGTATCAACGGCTCGGTAAGATGTGTGTATATATATGCTTCCTTAGATGAATCTGTGACTCTAAAGCCTTTTGGCCAATTTAGACCCAGTGTAACCAGGTGAAATGCCATTGAAGTCAGTGTAATTGCACCTCTTTACATCAGAAAATGGCGCTTTATCACAAAACGGCACTACTCTGCCCTGAAAGAGGCAATGGGACTCTGAGTGCCAGCATTCCACTTGCTTCCACTATGTATCTGACAATGAGCCATGAGAAAAATCCCAGAATGCACACAACTTAGTGCACACCAGTCACCTATCATATGTACACAATGGTGTGAATTGAAACAGGGCACAGTTGTACCATGTGTATGCTATTACAGTGGCTTGTGTACTGGTCACCAGCTACCATGGTTCAACTTAGTGCACAGTAAACTCCTTGAGTAGACAAGCCCTTAGGTATATACTTCATATCTTCTCTTTAATAGTTTTAATTAATAATAATAATAAATACATAATTAAAAGCCTTGTGTTCAATTTTACAACTTTCATGGTAAACATGTTAGTTACAATGACAACTTCATTTATTAAAACTAATACATCTGTTTATTTACTACTACTTGCAATTTAATTTCTCATCTTTACTTCCTGCTAAAGTAACAGTGGTTCCAAACAGCATAGATTGCAGTGACATAGAATGAAAAAATGTAGAGTGGGAAAAGAACTCAAGATGCCATCAGGTTCAACCCCCTGTGCTGAGGCAAGTCCAAGTATAACTAGACCATCCCTGCCAAATGTTTGTGTAACCTATTCTTAACAACCTCCAATGATGGACATTGCACAACCTCCATTGGAAGCCTATTTCATATCTTAACCACCCTTATAGTTAGGTTAGATATTAGGAAAAACTTTCTAAGTCTCCCTTGCTGCAGATTAAGTCCATTACCTCTTATCCAGCTGACATGGAGAACAATGTCCTCTTTATAATAACTCTTAACATATTTGAAGACTGTTATTAAGTCCCCCCTCAGTTTTCTTTTCTCAAGACTAAACATGCCCAGGGTTGTGGGTTTTTTAAAACTTTTCCTCATTGGTCAGGTTTTATAAGTCAATTAGAGTGAGACAATTACGTCCCATGTCTTTCATATGAGACTCCTGTTAATACACCCCCGAATGCTATTAGCTTTTTTTCGCAGCTGCCTTACATTGTTGATACTCATTCAATTTGTAATGCACTGTAACCCCCAAATCATTTTCAGCAGTACTACTGCCTAGCCAGTCAGTCCCCATTTTGTAATTATGCATTTGACTTTTCCTTCCTAACTGTAATACTCTTTATTGAATTTCATTCCTGTTGTTTACAGACAAATTCTAGTTGTTTTGAATTCTAATTCTGTCCACCAAAGCACTAGCAACCCCTTCCAACTTGGTGTCATTCACAAATTTTATAAGCATATTCTCCAGTCCATTATCCAACTCATTAGTGAAAATACACCTCTACCCCAATAGAACGCGACCCGATATAACACGAATTCGGATATAACATAGTAAAGCAGCAGGGAGCCCCGGGCCCTTTAAAGCGCCACTCGAGCCCCGTTGCCAGAGCTCCGGCGGTGATTTAAAGGGACCGAGGCTCCCCGCAGCAGCTGGAGCACTGGGCCCTTTAAATCCCCACCGGGGAAGCCGGTCCAGTCCAGCACGGCGTACCTGATATAACGCGGTTTCACCTATAAGGCGGTGAGATTTTTTGACTCCCGAGGACCGCGTTATATCGGGGTAAAGGTGTATTGAATAGTATTGGACCTAGGACAGACAACTGCAGGACCCCACTGAATATGTCTCCTAGATTGACAGTGAGCCATTGAAACTCTTTCAGTACAATCCTAGCTTGCCTATGACAACATCCTGTGGTACTACGTCAGAAGCCTTACTAAAATCAAGATATATCTCATGTAGAACTTCCCTCCATCCATTAGGCCAGTAACCCTGTCAACGAAAGAAGTTAGTTTGGTTTGGCATGATCTGTTCTTGATAAATTCATGTTGAGTATTCCTAACTCCCTATTATCCTCTAGGTGCTTACAAATTGATTGTTTAATAGTTTATTCCAGTATCTTTCCAGGTATCATAGACTTTAAGGTCAGAAGGGACAATCATGATCCGTAGTCTGACCTCCTGCACACACACCATCAAAGTCAGGCTGACCAGTCTATTATTCCCCTTGTCCTCTTTGTTCCTCTTTTTAAAGTTAGGTACTATGTTTGCTCTTCTCCCGTCCTCTGGGACCTCACCTGTCCTCTGTGAGTTCTCAAAGATTGCTTTAGGTAGTTCCTTAAGTATCCTAGTATGAATCTGGCTCTGCTGACTTGAAAACATCTAATTTATCTAAATATTCTCTAATCTGTTCTTTCCCTAATTTGGCTTGTGTTCCTCCCCCTGGTTTTTAATATTAATTATATTAAGTATCTGGCTACAATTTGCCTTTTTAGTGAAGACTAAAAAAACTCAGATATTAAACACCTCAATTTTCATTATGTTGTCCATTATTAGCTCCCCTTCCTTCCTAAGTAGTTTCTACACTTTCCTTTCTCTTTCTCCTAATATATTTATAGAACTTCTTCTTTTGATTTTTGTCACTAGATAGCTGTAACTCATTTTGTGCATTAGCCTTTCAGATTTTTTCCCCTCCATGCTTGTGCTATTCTATTCTACTCTACTCATCCTTATCAATCTCTCCATTTTTCCACTTTTTGTAGACTTCCTTTTTGATTTTTCAGGTTACTCAAGAACTCTTACTGTTCTTTCTATTTTTCCTTTGCATCAGGATATGTTTGCCGTTAAGCCTTTAATATTGTCTCTTTGAGAAACTGCCAGCTGTCCTAAACTCCTTTTTCCCTTATATTTTCTTTCCCTGGGACATTATCTACAGTTTTCTGAGCTTGTTCTGCCTTTTTGAATACCATTATCCTTATTCTGCTACTCTCAATCCTTCCTTTTCTTAG